>NC_080055.1:15794244-16056744 GCF_026212465.1 Amaranthus tricolor
AATTACTTCAATTGAAGCGAATCAACTAGGCCAATTTCTCTCTCAAATTGCTTTGCTCAAAGCAACAAACTTAGCATCACTAAAAGCTAAATTCCTCAATAGCTTCACTCAAAGCTATCTAATTCCCCCTTAGACTTACCCAAGTCTAATTACAAATCTCTCTCAAAAAGCCTTACAAAAAGAATAAAATTCTCTAAAAATAAAATCAATAAGTTGCACAAGAAAATATTATAAATTAATTGGCAATTTTAAAAGTAAAAAATATTTCTAGTAAATTTTCCAAAAATACACGAATTAATTAAAGCTCATGCGTTTTTTTCACTCTTTTCTTCCCTTGGGAACAGCCGAAAATAAGATGCTATTTATAGAAAATAAAATCTCTAATAAAATGGAATATTTCAATCCATTATTCCTTATCCAAAATAATAATGGGAATAATGGGGATTTAAACCAACAAACGGTTATCTTCTTAAAGTAGGCATAAAACTTGATTAAATCAAGTACACGGTTATAATAACAATAACCACTGTTCCCATTTACTAATAATAGCTTATGTTCCCTTAAGCAGAAGTTCCCTTATCAACAGTTTCTTCAACAGCAGTTCCTGTTCCAGTAATAACTGCTGGAACTTTATGCTAATTATAGAAACGGTTAGGCTTACAAAGAATAGGGACGGTAACTTACTAACTAGTTATAAGAATTGGTTATCTTAGGCTTTTAGAAGAGAAAAACGGCTGCTATACCTATATTTAGTAAATTCCATTTTACTATATATAAGTCCTAAAAGAAATTTAATTAAAACGTTAGTTACTTTTAGAAAAAGCTTTGCCAATTAACATTAATAAATTACAATTGCAACAAATTAACTTTATTTAATACATTAACTAAAAATGGTAATTAAAAATAAATAATCAGAATTTCTAGTTAAAGTAGGCTGACTTCAGCTCAGGAACAGTGCGCTGTCTCTGAATTCCAGTTTTGCTAAAATATCCAACTTGGGAACAGTAGACCTCCTGTCTCCATTTTACATTCCAAGCGATATACTTTTCTAACATCTCTTGGATCCTTTTGACACGTACATTTCCATGAGCCAAGCCATAGGTACTATCAACGATCATAATCACGACCGGATATCGACCTGCACATAATTTCTAAAAACATATTTCTTTAAATACAGTGTAGTCATCATCAATACTCAAGAGGTCCAACAAATTCCCCCTTTTTGATGATGACAAAACTTTAAACAAACTTAAACCAAAGTAGAGTAAAACCAATATTGAAGAGCATGCCATAGATTAAGTCAACTCTACTTAACTTAGTAAATCAATTTATAACAATATAATTTACCAAGCAAAACCATCAAAACATATTACTCTAAGAGTTAACAAAACTTACATACATTCTGAATAATGTCACTGCATTCATATAACAATTGAGAGCATAATAGATCCTATAAATCAAGATATCCTATAAATCAAGACAACAAAGAACAAAGCATTCAGCATTCAAATCATAAGACATAGCCCAATCCTAATGTTCAACAGAATCAATACAATCAAAGAGCTAAGCATACTCAAGCATCATTTAAGTTTGTGCCAAATATTCCCCCTTTTGACATCAATCAAAAAGAATTAGAACAATCAAACCACATCACTAAACTTATAGCCAAAGATTGAATAAGGATGCAAAAATTTAAAAGCAAGTACCAATGAATGCAAACATGATCAGCAATGATTAATCTTCACAAGCAATTAGTAGCACAAAGAAAATGTAGATGGTAGTAAGAATTAGATAAACAGTACCCCAGCTAGTATCAAAACAAAAATTTGAAGAAAGTAATGGTTACAACACAGAAAAGATATTGAAAAGTAACAGGAAGAATTAGGATGCAGGAGCTTCATCATCTATATATTTTGTTTCCACCTCCACAGTATCCAGTTTAGCACCCAGACGAGCCTGCATTTGAGTCATCTGGTCAGTTAGAGAGGCTAAGGAAACACGAACTTCATATTGAAATGTAACGAAGCGAGCCTGCAATTCATCAAGTTTGAGGAGAATGGATAGTAAAAGAGCTGTAGGAACTGTTGTCTGGTCAAAAGCCTTGGTGTTGTGATGTGTGAACAGGTGGTGGTGAAGTTGGTATTGGTGATGGTGGTGGTGATGGGAAATGATGGGATGATGGAGTAGTTTCCTTTGGTGAGGGGGGATTACTTGGTTCAGCCACAGAGTCATCATCAAGAACAACTACAGGTCTTTTCCCTTTGGCAGCAAGCCTTCTGCTCTTCCTTGAGGTTGAGCAAGACTGCTTCATTATAGGCATAGATACCTCCTCCTTGCTGACACCAAAGTCCTCCTTCTCCTTATCAGAATGTCCTACCTTCTCAGTGGCAGAATGAACAGTCTCCTGTTCCTTATTTACAGATCCTTCCTCCTCCTGTTCCTCCATTACATCCTCTCCTTTATCGGTTTCCTCCTTATTATCAGAATTAACATTGATTGTTTCACCAACATTCTCAAGGGTCCCATTCTCATTCAATTTAAGGTGTAAGTTACTTAAGCACTTGGCACCTATCATATTATTCGGACCCATGGGAAAGTTTTGACCTTCCAAGGGAACACCCATCTTCCTAAAAATCCAAGTCAACAAACCTCCATACCCTATCACACAACCTTTTGATGTACATTCATTTAAATGAGAGATCATTAATGAGGGAAAATTGATTTTGATATTGTTAGCCATGCAGTAAATTAGGGTTGCATCTCGCAGACTTACTTCACTGCGTTTGGAATTTCGCGGTAAAACAAATCTACGAGCAATGTTATACAATATTGTATAGAGGGGACAGTGCATTGTGGCTCACCTTCCCTCGTTTTTCAGTGATCCCTAAAAACTTCCAAACACTCTTTTCATCTATTTCAAAGAAAGTTATTTTTGATCCAACATAATAAACATCAAATCCATTTGCGGGCACACCTAGCCACTCTCCCAATTTTTAACTATTGAATTCTATTTTAACTTCTTTAACAGAACTTGAACAAACACCATGGTTAACAGAAAAATTCAAGACAAACTCACGCATCAGTTTTAGGTATATTGGATTGCAGTAGTATTCTGCGATCAAAGATTCCCAAGACTGAGTTTGTAATATAGCGTGTAACTGAGGGAAAAAGGTTGAGTCATACCATTGTTTGTCTAGTCCAAACCCAACCATCATTTCTTTTGACACTTCTTCAGCGTTCAAGTGAACAGCAACTTTTGTCTTCTTTGCTGAAGATGATTTCTTTGAAGTGGATGGTCTCTTTCTCTTGTTCCGTGCTTGCCTTTTAGAGCCACCAGGAGTGTCCTGCTGTTCTTTCGAGGATGACTCTTGAGCAGTTAATAAAAGTGTTGGGTGAACAACTCTTAAAGGTTTGGGTTGTTTCATCTTGGGTGTATGGCTCTTAGTTCTCATGGTGATTTGGTAAGTTGGTGAAGTGAAATTTGCAGAAAATGCGAGAAGATGAAGATGATTTTAGGGTGAAATTTGCAATTGAAGATGAAGGGGTTAGGGTTTGACGTGTGAGAGTGTATATAATGAGTGTGAGGGGACGTGTGTTTTATGATACCATGTTTAGGTGTTTCATGTTCCTCATTTAATTTATGCATATGGACACAAAGTGTGAAATGGAAACAGACGGATTTAGTGAAGAACTATGATGATTTAACTCCCGCTATAAAAAAAATTACTGGATAAAATTATTAATATGAAATAAGTAGTAATATATGCTACCATTGTCTGATCAAATTGAACATGCATACATAAGAACATTCACAGTATTTACTTTAAATAATTGCGTACCTGATCCTTTCGATAATTGAGTTTTCAATCAAGATTTTTGTGGTTGATTGACCTTTTCTATTTTCATTCTGCTTTAAAGGATCATGCTTGTAACTTACTTCAATGCACCTTGATCATGCCAAGTTCTAATCTCATTTTCTCGTGTTGTTCCCTTGGAAGCGGTTTAGTCATGATATCAGCTATTTGCTCGTTAGTGTTTGCATGCTTTACAATAATATTTTTATTTTCAACATTGTTCTTAAGAAAATGATGCCTAATGTGAATGTGTTTTACTCATGAATGATGCACTAGATCTTTAGATATACATGTGGCACTGGTATTATCGCAAATATAGGAACACATTCAAATTTCATACCAAAATCTCTTAGCTGCTGTTTTATCCAAAGTATTTGGCAACAGCAAGCTGCTGCTGCTACGTATTTAGCTTCTGCAGTGGATAATGCAACAGTGTTTTGTTTCTTTGAACACCATGACACTAAACATGAGCCAAGAAATTGTACCATACCTGACGTACTTTTTCTATTTACAAGATCTCCTGCATAATCTGCATCACTAAAACCTTTCAAATCATAGACATCACTTTTAGGGTAAAATAGGGACAAGTCATCTGTTCCTTTCAGATATCTTATTATTCGTTTAACTGCAGTGAGATGTGATTCTTTAGGATTGGATTGAAATCTAGCACATAAGCCAACGCTGAAAGAAATATCGGGTCTACTAGCAGTTAGATATAATAAAGAGCCAATCATGCCTCTATACATAGTTTCATCAACATTTGTTCCATTTGGGTCTTCATCTAATCTAACATTAGTAGCCATAGGTGTATGGTTGGTTTTAGCATTATTCAAGCCATATTTCTTGAGATGTTCTTTTATATATTTTTGTTGGTGAATAAAGATATCATTAGCTGTTTGTTTAATTTGTAGCCCAAAGAAGAAGTTTAGTTCTCTCATCATACTTATTTCAAATTCAGTGCTCATTAGGTTAGCAAATTCTCTACATAGCAATTTTTTTGTGGCACCAAAAATAATATCATCAGCATATATTTGAACAACTAAAATATCCGAACCTCTATTCTTAAAGAATAAAGTTTTGTCAATTTTACCTCTTACAAAGTCATTTTGAATCAAAAATTTTGATAGTCTTTCATACCATTGCCTAAGAGCTTATTTTAAGTCATATAGAGCTTTATTAAGCTTGTAGACATGATCAAGACAAGAGGTGTTTACAATGCCTGGGGGTTGTTCAACAAAAACTTCTTCATCAAGAAAACCATTTAAGAAAGCACATTTCACATCCATTTGATATAATTTAAAGTTCAAGAATGCAGCAAAAGAAATTAAGATTCTTATAGCCTCTAACCTTGCTACCGGAGCAAATGTCTCGGTATAATCAATGCCTTCTTGTTGATTGTATCTTTTGACCACAAGCCTTGCTTTGTTTCTTACAATTATTCCATGCTCATCTAGCTTATTCCGAAACACCCATTTCAAACCAATTACCTTCTTGTGTTTTGGTTTGGGTTCCAAGTGCCATACTTTATTTCTTTCAAATTCATTCAATTCATCTTGCATGGCTACGATCTATTCGGAATCCTTTAGAACTTCTTCGTGATTTTTGGGTTCAAGTGTTGATAGGAACGCAAAGTGTGCACAAAAGTTTCTCATTTGAGATCTAGTTTGTGTTCCTCTATTCTAATCACTTATAATCAAATCAACAGGATGATAACTATGATATTCCAAGGTTTGGGCACAAGTTCTCTTGTGGGAATAGTAGCATGTTCTGTTTCATCAGCTTGATCGTCATTCTGTTCAGCTACTGGATTAGCTTGCTCTTCTGTGGGAACAGCTGGATTTGGAGCAGTCTGTCGGTCCTATTGAAACGGATGTTCACCTGCTGTTCCTTGATCTTGCACTTTCCATTCTTCATCATCGTGTTCTAGATTTGCAAGACCTATCTTAAAATTATTTGTATCCTATTCACTTGACAAAAAGTTAGTTTCATCGAAAATTATGTGAACGGATTCTTCCACGCTCATTATTCTTTTGTTATAAACTCTGTAAGCCTTACTATGTGATGAATAACCAAGAAATACTGCTTCATCACTTCTATCATCAAACTTTCCTATATTTCGTTTCCCATTAACATGAACAAAACATTTGCATCCAAATACACAAAAATAGGAGATATTTTTTTTTACACCCTTAAGTAACTCATAGGGTGTTTTAGAAGTGATTGGTCTTAATAATATACGATTCAAAATATAACATGCAGTATTAACAGCCTCGGCCCAAAAGTTTCTAGGTAAACCACTAGCAATTAACATGGTTCTAGCCATTTCCTCTAAGGTTCTATTTTTTCTTTCAACTGCACCATTTTGTTGTGGTGTTCTTGGTGCGGAAAAATTATGACTTAGTACATGTTCATTGCAATAATTCATGAAACTTGAATTTCGAATTCTTTACCTTGATCTGACCTTATGTGAATAATTTGATTATTGGTAGATTTTTTTATTTTGTTAGCGAAAGAGACAAACTCATTGAACGCTTCATCTTTACTAACTAAAAATAAAGTCCAAGTAAATCTACTATAATCATCAACAATAACAAACACATATCTTTTGCGACTTCGGCTTTGTATTCTCATAGGTCCACATAGATCCATATGTAATAATTCAAGTGGTTTAGAGTTGGTCACAACATTCTTTAATTTAAAAGATGACCTTACTTTTTTTCCTTTGGCACAAGGATCACAAATTTCATCCTTAAGGAATTTTATAGCTGGTAGTCCTCTAACTAGGTCTTTTGAATTTAATGAATTGATCAAGGTATAGCTAGCATGACCTAGACGCTTATGCCAAAGTAGTGGGTCGTCTTCTATAACACTTAGACACATTAGACTAGTTTTGGGAACAGTGTCCAGGTCCACTACATAAGTGTTCCCTTTTCTGATTCCCTCAAGAACAGTGTCTCCTGTGTCATTCCTAGAAGGTTACTGTTCCCCCATCATAGGCTTCAAGTGAGAGAAATTTAGATTTGTCACCCGTCATGTGCTTGGAACACCCACTGTTGAGATACCATGAGCTGTTCCCCCTCACTTGGACCTAAAAAAAAATTTATGGTTAGTTACAGGAACCCAGACTTTCTTGGGTTCCTTGTCGATTTTGCATGAATCATTTTTCTTAATCAGAATGTTATCGGCATAATTTCTGTTGGAGACAGTGTGCTGTTCCCTTTTGGTGCACTGGTCTTTCAGATGGCCAGTTCCTTTAGAGAAGGAACAGATTCTGTCACTAGGGAGATCAGCGTAAGCCTTCTTCTTGTTATTCTTAAAATAATTTAGGCCTTGTGAATTTTTACTTTTGGCATCTTGAATCTAGGGAGTAATTTTGATTTTCCCTTTTTCTCTTGAATTTAATTCAAGCTTATCATCATTGATACGGTTGGATTCTTGATTCAATTTTAAATTTTGAAAATCATTGCACAAATCTTTAGTAGATGCATCATTCAATTCTTTATTTAAGCCTAATAATTTGTATTGCGATAACTCAATATTAAGAATAACATTTTCCTTTTTAATTCTCTCCATATTTTCCTTTAGAATTATGTTTTGGTCTAACAAACCGTAAAATCTGTTTTGGACATCGGATCTAAAGGTGTTTATATAGGAGACATGGTCTTTACTTAACTTGAGCTCCTTTTCTAATTGGAGGCACTTGTCATTGCAATTTTCTAATTTATTCTGTGTCTCATTTAGCAACTCTATTAATTTATTTTTACTTAACTTGGATAGATGGACAGAAAAATGGATTAGAGATATGTACCTGCTTTCCTTTGGATTCCTTCTCCTTGCTTTCATGCGTAGCCGTGAGACATAGGTTTGTTGTCTCTTCCTCTTCGGGAACTACAGTTTCATCATCACTTTCAGTCTCTCCCCATGCAGCGATCATGGCCTTGCGAAAGTCAGTCTTGTTAAAGATTTCTTTGTTCAACGGTCTTCTTGATTCCCTTGTCTTTCCCTTGCCCTTTTCATTCTTCCACATTGGGCAATCCTTAATGAAGTGCTCGGTACTTCCACATTTGTGGCATTCAAGATTGTTTTTTGTTCTTCTTTCGTTGTTGTTTCTTTGATTTGTATACCTGCTGTTCCTGAAGAACTTCTTGAATTTTAGTACCAGTAAGGCAGCCTCTTCCTCATTACATTCTGATTCGTCCTGCTCTGCTGCTGCTCTTGTTCCTGGAAATATCTGTTGTTCCCAAATGTAATTCATGCGTCATTAGGGAACCAGCCAGATCCTCTAGATTAAACTTTGTAAAATCTTTGGACTCCTGTATTGCAGTAACTTTGGCCCTCCAGCGCTCATCTTGAGGAAGACTCCTAAGGATTTTCCTTGTTCAACGGTGGGAATTGTTCTTCCAAGAGAGACAAGTTCATTTGTGATGTTAGTGAACCTTGTAAACATCTCTTGGATGCTTTCTCTTGGTTCCATACAAAGCCTTTCATACTTCGACATTAACAAGTCTATCTTGGAACGTTTGACTTCACTTGTTCCCTCATGGGTAACAGCCAGCAGGTCCCAAATCTGCTTGGCAGATTTGCACCCCATAATTCGATTGTGTTCATTTGGTCTAAGACCGTAGTGAAGTAATTTTATGGCAAGAGCATTTAATTCCATTTTCTGAAATCTTCTTTTTCAAATTCGGTTATTGGTTTGGGAACAATTTCATTGTTGGAGTTAGTAGTGGTTACCTCAATGTCTCCAATTTTGATGACTCTCCAAACTTGATAATATTCCGCCTTGATGAAGATCTCTATCCTATTCTTCTAGTGAGTATAGAATTTTCCATCAAACATGGGTGGTCTTTGAGTAGAGTACCCTTCTTCTATTCGCTCATTCATAATTGACATTTTTGGGAACACCAGGATTCTGCCTTCAGGGTTTCCTGATCTGATGGGAACAGGGCTCTGATATCAATTGTAGACTCAATTAGGAACGGGAACAGCAACAAGAGGTGGGGTGAATTGTTGTTGTTACTACTTTATGCGTTTTTGCCCTATTTTAGCGGAATTGAATAAAATAAATAAAGCTTAAACTTAGAGCGAAATAATTAAAGGAGACAAACGATTTTTACGTGGAAACCTTCTAGGCCTAAATAGAAGGAAAAACCACGACCCCTCGGGATTTTTAAATTCTCCACTATGCTTAAGGCAACTCGTTACAATTACATTAAACACCTTACTTCACTCGAAGCGAATCAACTAGGCCAATTTCTCTCTCAAATTGCTTTGCTGAAAGCAACAAACTTAGCTTCACTAAAAGCTAAATTCCTCAATAGCTTCACTCAAAGCTATCTAATTCCCCCTTAGACTTACCCAAGTCTAATTACAAATCTCTCTCAAAAACCCTTACAAAAAGAATAAAATTCTCTAAAAATAAAATCAATAAGTTGTACAAGAAAATATTATAAATTAATTGGCAGTTTTAAAAGCAAAATATTTCTTGTAAATTTTCCAAAAATATAGCACGAATTAATTAAAGCTCATGCGTTTTTTTTCACTCTTTTCTTCCTTTGGGAACAGCCGGAAATAAGATGCTATTTATAGAAAATAAAATCTCAAATAAAATGGAATATTCCAATCTATTATTCCTTATCGAAAATAATAATGGGAATAATGTGGACTTAAACCAACCAACGGTTATCTTCTTAAAGTAGGCATAAAACTTGATTAAATCAAGTACACGGTTATAATAACAATAACCGCTGTTCCCATTTACTAATAATAGGTTCTGTTCCCTTAAGCAGCAGTTCCCTTATCAGCAATTTCTTCAACAGCAGTTCCTGTTCCAATAATAACTGTTGGAACTTTATGCTAATTATAGAAAGGGTTAGGCTTACTAAAAATAGGGACGGTTACTTACTAACTAATTATAGGAATTGGTTATCTTAGGCTTTTAGAAGAGAAAAAGGGCTGCTATACCTATATTTAGTAAATTCCATTTTACTAAATATAAGTCCTAAAAGAAATTTAATTAAAACGTTAGTTACTTTTAGAAAAAGCTTTGCCAATTAACTTTAATAAATTATAATTGCAACAAATTAACTTTATTTTATACATTAACTAAAAATGGTAATTAAAAATAAATAATCAGAATTTCCAGTTAACGTAGGCTGACTTCAGCTCAGGAACAGTGCGCTGTCTTTGAATTCCAGTTTTGCTAGAACATCCAACTTGGGAATAGTAGACCTCCTGTCTCCATTTTACATTCCAAGCGATATATTTTTCTAACATCTCTTGGATCCTTTTGACACGTACATTTCCATGAGCCAAGCCATAGGTACTATCAACGATCATAATCACGACCGGATATTGACCTACACATAATCTCTAAAAACATATTTGTTTAAATACAGTGTAGTCATCATCAAAACTCAAGAGGTCCAACATACCACAAGATCCATTAAGAGCGTACTGACTCATCTCTCAAATATAGAGCAATGTCAACAAATGTCATCGGAATACAGGTGAAATGCATGCTTATCCACATTTAGGCTTCAGAACTATTTCCCTCGACATATCAAAAACCACTTATCTTGTTAATCCTTCTGAAAAAGGTATGTATCGTGTTCACATCTCTAATTTATGTATTTTATGTTTCTTCATGAAGAGAATCTTATCAAGAACCCCGTAATCTTTTTGATATCCTTTTTATAAGGTATTGAATGGTATTCTTACTTCCTCCAAGGGGAACTTTCCCTAAACTTTCCCCAATTAGGGAATTTATGTCATAATATTATATTTATATCAAAAGAAACATCATCAAACAAATTCATACAATTACCTCAAGTAACATATAATTTGATGCTACTAGCTTAAGTATGATATTCAAAACGATAAGAAACATATAAGCATCAGAAATCATCATGGTTATAAAAGAATAACTCATGCATCTACAAAACAACGTGAACACTTAAAGACTAAACATAAATTGGGCAACACATGCATAATTTAAAAAACCATAATATTTCTTTAACACAACGTTAGTCACATAACCTATTATGAATACCTTGGAACTCCTAAAATATAGGAACAACCGAACAAACGTTCATATGACAAACAAGTGAATCAATCAAAATAATGAACAAACTCACAAAGGAACACATCAATTACCAAATGTTTCACAAATTCATCAAATCCAATGTAGTTCCTAAAACTTCTTTCCAATTTTTAGAAACACCTTTATTAATACTCCCTCTAAATTATTATTATTGTCCTATTTGATTTTGGCACATTTACCAGTGCACATTTTCAATTTTAAATATCTCTAATTGTGCTTTAGTAAAAATCAAAAAAAATATAAAAAGTTTATATTAATAAAATTTACATTAAGACGAATTAAACAAGATCTCATTTGCCTATGTTTTAAATTATAGATTAAGAGTAAATACAAATAAAGAGTGATAGATGAATAGTATTAAAAATATCAAATGGGACAATAATAATGAATAGAAGCGAGTAGTATTTTAGAAAAATGCAAGGAACATCACATACTTAAAGAGGTTTAAGAATACAATAATTAATAACCTGTAGAAAATACTTTTTAAAGAATTTCATCAAAAATACTCAAATAAATATTATTTTAACATGAGAAAATTTATAATACCCCCCACATTCAAGAAGTTCAACCATACTTTAAGAAGATCACATAATATCACTAAGGATAAAATCCACAATTTGAATGCCTAGTTTTACTGTCTTTCTTATCTTTAAAAACATTCTACATTGTGTACAAGTCATAATGCTTGCAACTCTAAATTTTATGAATCACTTTAAAAGTTAATTAATTACTACACCTTTTTAACTAATCAAGATTCATACACGAGTAAGCTATAAAAGCTTAAAACCACATATTCAAAACCCTATGAAACTTGATGTTTTTAGTCCACATGACAAGAAAAAATTTGTAAACTTCTACTATCAAGACTTTAATCATCAAAAATAAATTACTTTTTCTTCCTTTTTTTTTCTTTAAGAAACCATAGCCATATTGATTACTTTGGACTACTATCAACCTTATGATTGATGGTAAGTCTCTATTCTCTTTATTTTTGCTTTTTTTTTTAGTTACAAATAAATTTAGGTGTCAAAATATAACAGAGTTGTTCTTTCCATTTAATGGATTCGATTTACCCATATATTGGGTTTTAAAGTCTATCATGGTCAATGTTTGAAGTCTTGATATCAATTAGATGGTAAAAAAGTATATGACGTCATCACAGGTGTCTGTTCGGCTAATACAATCAATATTGTCAAACTTAACTCTATTTCAAAGCCACATCTAATCTAAAGACTCTCTCAAAGAAAGCTGTAACAAAAAACGATATGATAGATGGAAGGCTTCAGTGTTAGATCTCCTTTATAATGATCGTGACTTTTTATAAATAGAATTTTGTTTGATTAAAATTGTTATGTATTTGATCAATTGTTACTTTGTTGTAGATGTCGTATGATATTTTCATCAATGAATTATTAGGTTAAAAAAAATAATAAATTATATTGAATAAAAACTCACTTTTAAAACACTGTTAATAGCCATAATGAGTAAACTCTAAACCATATTAAAATGAGAATTTTTACTCATTTGATGCTCATAGCTTATGTGAGATATTCAAAACAATAAGAAATACTTAAGCATCCAAAATCATCATGGTTATAAAATAATAAATCATGCATTTACAAACCAACATGAACACTTAAAGCCTAAACTTAAATTAGGCACCACATGCATAATTTAAAAAACTATAATATTTGTTTAATCTAACAACGTCAGTCACACAACCTATTATGAATACCTTGGAACTCCTCAAATATAGGAACAACCGAACAAACGTTCATTTGAAAAACAAGTGAATCAATCAAAATGATGAACATAATCACAACGGAACACATCAACTACCAAATGTTTCACAAATTCATCAAATCCTATGTAGTTCCTAAAACTTCTTTCCTATTATTAGAAACACCTTTATTAATACTCCCTCTTAATTAATATTATTGTCCTATTTGATTTTGTCACATTTACCAGTGCACTTTTTCAATTTTAAATATCTCTAATTGCGCTTTAGTAAAAATCAAAAAAAATTATTAAAAAATTATATTAATAAAATTTACATTAAGACGAATTAAACAAGATCTCATTTACCTATGTTTTAACTTATAGATTAAGACTAAATACAAATAAAGAATGATAGATAATTAGTATTAAAAAAAATCAAATGGGACAATAATAGTGAATAGAAGGGAGTAGTATTTTAGGAAAATACAAGGAACATCACATACTTAAAGAGGTTTAAGAATACAATAATTAATAACCTTTAGTA
The DNA here is from genome assembly GCF_026212465.1 of Amaranthus tricolor. Taxonomy (NCBI): domain Eukaryota; kingdom Viridiplantae; phylum Streptophyta; class Magnoliopsida; order Caryophyllales; family Amaranthaceae; genus Amaranthus; species Amaranthus tricolor. The sequence continues at coordinate 15,807,464 of NC_080055.1, forward strand.
AATACTTTTTAAAGATTTTCATCAAAAATACTCAAATAAATATTATTTTGACAAGAGAAAATTTAGAATACCCCCACATTCAAGAAGTTCAACCATACTTTAAGAAGATCACATAATATCACTAAGGATAAAATCCACAATTTGAATCCCTAGTTTTACAGTCTCTCTTATCTTTAAAAACTTTCTACATTGTGTACAAGTCACAATGCTTGCAATTCTAAATTTTATGAGTCACTTTAAAAGTTAACTAATTACTACACATTTTTAACTAATCAAGATAGATACACAAGTAAGCTATAAAAGCTTTAAACCACATATTCAAAACCTTATGAAACTTGATGTTTTTAGTCCACATGACAAGATAAAATTTGCAAACATCTACTCAAGACTTTAAACATCAAAAATAAATTACTTTTTCTTCCTTTTGTTTCTCTAACAAACCCTAGCCATATTCTTGACTTTGGACTACTATCAACCTTATGATTGATGGTAACCCTCTAATCTCAATAGTTTTGCTTTTATTTTTTTTAGTTACAAATAAAGTTAGGTGTCACCATATTACAGAGTTGTTCTTTCCATTTAATGGATTCGATTTACCAATATATTGGGTTTTAAAGTCTCTCATGGTCAATGTTTCAAGTCTTGATATCAATTCGATGGTAAAAAGGTATATGACGTCATCACAGGTGTCCGTTCGGCTAATACAGTCAATATTATCAAACTTAACTCTATTGCAAAACCACATCTAATCTAAAGACTCACTCAAAGGAGGCTGTATCAAAAAATGATATGATAAATGGAAGGCTTCAGTGTTAGATCTCCTTTATAATGATCGTGACTTTTTATATATAGAATTTTGTTTGATTAAAAATTGTTATGTATTTAATCAATTGTTACTTTTTTGTAGATGTCGTATGATATTTTCATCAATGAATTATTAGGTTAAAATAAATAATAAATTATTTTGAATAAAAGCTCACTTTTAAAACTCTGTTAATAGCCATAATGAGTAAACTCTAAACCATATTAAAATGAGAAGTTTTACTCATATTATGCTCATAGCTTAAGTAAGATATTCAAAACAATAAGAAATACATAAGCATCCAAAATCATCATGGTTATAAAAGAATAAATCATTCATTTACAAACCAACGTGAACACTTAATGCCTAAACTTAAATTGGGCACTACATGCATAATTTAAAAAACCATAATATTTGTTTAATACAACAACGACAGTCACACAACCTATTATGAATACCTTGGAAATCCTCAAATATAGGAACAACCGAACAAACGTTCATATGACAAACAAGTGAATCAATCAAAATTATGAACATAATGACAACGGAACACATCAATTACCAAATGCTTCACAAATTTATCAAATCCAATGTAGTTCCTAAAACTTTTTTCCTATTATTAGAAACACCTTTATTAATACTCCCACTTAATTACCATTATTGTCCTATTTGATTTTGGCACATTTACCAGTGCACTTTTTCAATTTTAAATATCTCTAATTGTGCTTTAGTAAAAATCAAAAAAAATTATTAAAAAATAATATTAATAAAATTTACATTAAGACGAATTAAACAAGATCTCATTTGCCTATGTTTTAACTTATAGATTAAGACTAAATACAAATAAAGAGTGATAGATAATTAGTATTAAAAAAATCAAATGGGACAATAATAGTGAATAGAAGGGAGTACTATTTTAGGAAAATACAAGGAACATCACATATTTAAAGAGGTTTAAGAATACAATAATTAATAACCTTTAGTAAATACTTTTTAAAGAATTTCATCAAAAATACTCAAATAAATATTATTTTGACAAGAGAAAATTTATAATACCCCCACATTCAAGAAGTTCAACCATACTTTAAGAAGATCACATAATAGCACTAAGGATAAAATCCACAATTTGAATCCCTATTTTTACTGTCTCTCTTATCTTTAAACACTTTCTACATTGTGTACAAGTCACAATGCTTGCAACTCTAAATTTTATGAATCACTTTAAAAGTTAACTAATTACTACACACTTTTAACTAAACAAGATTCATACACAAGTAAGCTATAAAAGCTTTAAACCACATATATTTAAAAGCTTATGAGACTTGATGTTTTTATTCCACATGACAAGATAAAATTTGCAAACTTCTACTATCAAGACTTTAAACATCAAAAATAAATTACTTTTTCTTCCTTTTTTTTTTCTCTAAAAAACCCTAGCCATATTGTTGACTTTGGAATAATATCAACTTTATGATTGATGGTAAGCCTCTAATCACTTTATTTTTGCATTTTTCTGTTTTAGTTACAAATAAAGTAAGGTGTCACTATATTATATAGTTGTTCTTTCCATTTAATGGATTCGATTTACCCATATATTGGGTTTTAAAGTCTCTCATGATCAATGTTTGAAGTCTTGATATCAATTCGATGGTAAAAAGGTATGTGACATCATCACTGGTGTCCGCTCGGCTAATAAAGTCAATATTATCAAACTTAACTCTATTTCAAAGCCACATCTAATCTAAAGACTCCCTCAAAGGAGGCTTAATCAAAAAACAATGTGATAGATGGAGGGCTTCAATGTTAGATCTCATTTATAATGATCGTGACTTTTTATACATAGAATTTTGTTTTATTAAAATTGTTATGTATTTCATCAATTGTTACTTTTTTGTAGATGCCGTATGATATTTTTATCCCTGAATTATTAGGTTTAAAAAAAAGAATAAATTATTTTGAATAAAAACTCACTTTTAAAACTCTCTTAACCACAATGAGTAAACTCTAAACCATATTAAAATGGGAACTTTTACTCATTTGATGCTCATAGCTTAACTATGATATTCAAAACAATAAGAAATACATAAGCATCCAAAATCATCATGGTTATAAAAGAATAAATCATGCATTTACAAACCAACGTCAACACTTAAAGCCTAAACATAAATTACGCAGCACATGCATAATTTAAATAACCATAATATTTGTTTAATACAACAACGTCAGTTACACAACCTATTATAGATACCTTGGAACTCCTCAAATATGGGAACAACCGAGCAAACATTCATATGACATACAAGTGAATAAATCAAAATTATGAACAAAATCACAAAGGAACACATCAAATACCAAATGTTTCACAAATTCATCAAATCCACAATAGTTACTAAAACTTCTTTCCAATTATTAGAAACACCTTTATTAAAATTCCCTCTTAATTATTATTATTGTCCTATTTAATTTTGGTACATTTACCAATTCACTTTTTCAATTTTAAATATCTCTAATTGTGCTTTAGTAAAAATAAAAAAAATTATAAAAAGTTGATATTAATAAAATTTACATTAAGACGAATTAAACAAGATGTCATTTGCCTATGTTTTAACTTATAGATTAAGAGTAAATACAAATAAAGAGTGATAGATGAATAGTATTAAAAAAATTAAATGGGACAATAATAGTGAATAGAAAGGAGTAGTATTTTAGGAAAATACAAGGAACATCACATACTTTAAGAGTTTTAAGAATACAATAATTAATAACCTTTAGTATATACTTTCTAAAGAATTTAATCAAAAATACTCAAATAAATATTATTTTGACTAGAGAAAGTTTATAATACCCCCACATTCAAGAAGTTCAACCATACTTTAAGAAGATCACATAATATCACTAAGGATAAAATCCACAAGTTGAATCCCTAGTTTTAATGTCTTTCTTATCTTTAAAATCTTTCTACATTGTATACAAGTCACAATGCTTGCAACTCTAAATTTTATTAATCACTTTAAAAGTTAACTAATTGCTACACCTTTTTAACTAATCAAGATTCAGACACAAGTAAGCTATAAAAGCTTTAAACCACATATTCAAAACCTTATGAAACTTGATGTTTTTATTCCACATGACATGATAAAATTTGCAAACTTCTACTATTAAGACTTTAAACATCAAAAATAAATTACTTTTTCTTCCATTTTTTTCTCTAAGAAACCCTAGCCATATTGTTGACTTTGGACTAATATTAACCTTATGATTGATGGTAAGCCGCTAATCTCTTTATTTTTGCTTTTTTCTTTTTTAGTTACAAATAAAGTTAGGTGTCACTATATTACAAAGTTGTTCTTTCCATTTAATGGATTCGATTTACCCATATATTGGGTTTTAAAGTCTCTCATGGTCAATGATTGAAGTCTTGATATCAATTCGATGGTAAAAAGGTATATGACGTCATCACAGGTGTCCATTCGGCTAATACAGTCAATATTATCAAACTTAACTCTATTTCAAAGCCACATCTAATCTAAAGACTCCCTCATAGGAGGCTGTATCAAAAAACGATGTGATAGATGGAAGGCTTCAGTGTTAAATCTCCTTTATAATGATCGTGACTTTTTATATATAGAATTTTGTTTGATTAAAATTGTTATGTATTTGATCAATTGTTACTTTGTTGTAGATGTCGTATCATATTTATATCAATGAATTATTAGGTTAAAAAAAAGAATAAATTATTTTGAATAATAACTCACTTTTAAAACTCTATTAACCATAATGAGTAAACTCTAATCCATATTAAAATTGGAATTTTAACTCATTTGAAGCTCATAGCTTCAGTATGATATTCAAAACAATAAGAAATACATAAGCATCCAAAATCATAATGGTTATAAAAGAATAAATCATGCATTTACAAACCAACGTGAACACTTAAAGCCTAAACTTAAATTACGCACCACATGCATAATTTAAGTAACCATAATATTTGTTTAATACAACAACGTCAGTCACACAGCCTATTATGAATACCTTGGAACTCCTGAAATATAGGAACAACCGAACAAATGTTCATATGACAAACAAGTGAATCAACCAAAATTATGATCAAAATCATAATGGAACGCATCAATTACCAAATGTTTCACAAATTCATCAAATCCAATGTAGTTCCTAAAACTTCTTAACAATTATTAGAAATACCTTTATTAATACTCCCTCTTAATTCCTAGTATTGTCCTATTTTATTTTGGAACTGTTACCAATGCACTTTTTTAATTTTAAATATCTCTTATCATGCTTTAGTAAAAATCAAAAAAATTATAATAAGTTTACATTAATAAAATTTATATTAAGACGAATTAAACAATATCTCATTTGCCTATATTTTAACTTATTGATTAAGAGTAAATACAAATAAAGAGTGATACATGAATAGTATTAAAAAAATCAAATGGGACAATAATAGTGAATAGAAGGGAGTGGTATTTTAGGAAAATACAAGGAACATCACAATCTTAAAGAGGTTTAAGTATACAATAATTAATAACCTTTAGTAAATACTTTTTAAAGAATTTCATCAAAAATACTCAAATAAATATTATTTTGCCAAGAGAAAATTTATAATACCCCCACATTAAAGAAGTTCTACCATACTTTAAGAACATCACATAATATCACTAAGGATAAAATCCACAATATGAATCCCTAGTTCCACTGTCTCCCTAGTCTTTAAAAACTTTCTACATTTTGTACAAGTCACAATGCGTGCAACTCTAAATTTTATGAATCAATTTAAAAGTTAACTAATTACTACACATTTTTAACTAATCAAGATTCATACACAAGTAAGCTATAAAAGCTTTAAACCACATATTCAAAACCTTATGAAACTTGATGTTTTTAGTCCACATGACAAGATAAAATTTGCAAACTTCTACTATCAAGACTATATACATCAAAAATAAATTACTTTTGCTTCCTTTTTTTTCTCTAAGAAACCCTAGCCATATAGGTTACTTTGGACTACTATCAACCTTATGATTGATGGTAAGCCTCTAATCTCTTTATTTTTGCTTTTTTTTTTTGTAGTTACAAATAAAGTTAGGTGTCACTATATTATAGAGTTGTTCTTACCGTTTAATGGCTTCGATTTACCCATATATTGGGTTTTAAAGTCTCTCATGGTCAATGTTCAAAGTCTTGATATCAATTCGATGGTAAAAAGGTATATGACGTCATCACAGGTGTCCGTTCGGCTAATACAGTCAATATTATCAAACTTAGTGCTATTTCAAAGCCACATCTAATCTAAAGACTCCCTCAAAGGAGGCTGTATCAAAAAACGATGTGATAGATTGAAGGCTTTATTGTTTGATCTCCTTTATAATGATCGTGACTTTTTATATATAGAATTTTGTTTGATTAAAATTGTTATGTATTTGATCAATTGTTACTTTGTTGTAGATATCGTATGATATTTTTATCATTGAATTATTAAGTTGAAAAAAGAATAAATTATTTTGAATAAAAACTCACTTTTAAAACTCTCTTAAGCACAATGAGTAAACTCTAAACCATATTAAAATGAGAATTTTTACTCAATAATTTTATTTCTGTAATAGAAAACTGAGGATTAATAATATCCACATTTTCTACTAAACCACCAAAATATGTAGAATTCAATTTTCACAAGTCAAACCCCTTGCTAGACTAATTTTCTCATAAACATTTTACCTCATAAACAATTATTTATCAACTACTGAAAATTGTACTTTAATCCAATATAGTTAGTATGTGGACATATTTTCAAAAAATCATATAAACATACCCAAGTAATAAATAATACAAATTACAAACCCCACATACACAACATATAAGACATCTCAAAAGTCAAAATTGATTACTCATAACTCATAAAAATTACACCACTTTGTCTTTTTAAGACTCACTTCCACTATAAAATATTGTCGTAACAATCAACTTAAAATATGTTGCTTTAACACATGAATACACTAATCATTATTTATGTCATGTAATAATCATACATGTTTCGGTGATGAAACGAGGAAGTGCAAGGCACTCGAAATACTGGAAATGGAAGCGTTGTCGGGAGCGGCAATTCGCGAAATGAAAGGGACCTGAATTCCTGCAATATAATACGTTAGCCTTGCCCGGGGGGGTGATCTCCCGGAAAACCTCTCCGACACTCAAGTTAGAACGAAAATCAACGATTAGTGAATAAATGATGAGACGGAAAACGCAGGAATAAGGATATAGGAGCGAAAGTTGCTTGTGTTTTTGGAAAGTTAACAAGGATTTTAGAAGGGCTATTATCAAATCATCTTTCCCTTGATGCTGGCTGTCTCTATTTATTAATGATGAAGAGGGAGTTTCTTCTGGAAGAAGGTTGGTTTTCATGCATAGTGGTAGGCGGATATCAGCACTAAAGAAGGGGAATCATGATGGTGAGGAGTAGTGTTCAGTTACCTAAGAAAAGCTAGGGTTCTGGGAAGTTATTAACTTACGGGTCTATTAAGGAAGTTGGGGATTAAAAAAAAAGGCCCTTAACCGAGAGTCAAGGTTAACCAAAAAGGCCAAAGGGTATAAAGGTAATATGACATTGATAATTTAAATAAATAGATGAGTAAATAAATGTTACCAAGACATTTAGCCCCACGCTTGAAGGATGATGTGAGGAAAGAGCCCCAACGACTTGAAACATCTTTCGTGATGCAGATATAATACGTGTCAGAACTGATTTAACAAAGAAACATGATCATGGAGAACACCCGAACGCTCATGAAGACGAATATATCCACAATCTGGCGGACCTTTTGACGGATTACTAAAATTGGGCTTGTAAGCTTCGAATTGACTGTTCACACGTCGAATTCCGAGTTGTAACGAAAAAGTTACGACATTTTCGAAGTAGTCGTGTGAGGCACGCCCAATCCCAAGAGGAAAGCGATCACAGTAAACCGAGCCGCGGCTTGTAGCATGCCGTGGGGTAGCCCCAGCCGTCTATATCGTGCAACAGCAAAAATCTAGTTGTGGAGGTTTGATCCCGCGACCTCCAATACAGCGTGCAACACTTGGGACCAACTGAGACAATTGTTTACTTGTGTAGCATATTGCACAGATTATTTATATTTCAATACTTCCAACTCAACTTCTATTACTCCCATACCGTGGAAGTTACAATACTTAGAATGTTTTTAGAATTTGACCCACACAAGGAGGTCCGATTTGTCGACCTTGCGGACAATATGATGAATTTTTCATGTTATCTCGGAGTATACTGGAACGAGATCGCCACCAAGGAGGGTCCGACTTGTCGACCCCACGGACAAGATACTAATTTTATTTTGTTCAATTTTCCTTCTCGTTATTATAATATATTTGTTGTGGAGTCTTAAGAGAATAAAATGACGTGGCATGAAATAGCTGACCCGCACGCGTCTCGAAGCCTGAATAATGAATCATATAAAAGGTTGATGACGCGGCTTTGATAGGTACTTAGATTCTTTAATCTTCACATGGGCACCTAAGGGTTCCGACTTATTGATATCACGGAGTGATAAAAATACTTGGAGTAATTTTACTTGTCCTAAGGAGCCCCTTATTATTCTATGACGTGGAATAAGTGCAGTGTTCCGCGTCTTCAATCATACGGATAATACGAGAACCCTTCCATACTTAGAGTATTTTGCAAAATTATTGGGGGCACCTGGGAGTCCGAATTATCGAGCATACGGACACCTTCATTACTTTGAAAAATTGGATTTTTGTCATACGACGGTTTGTAACGATGAGGAGGATGACACGGCTTTATTGTTTTCCGCGGCTATCATGGGTGATGCGGAAAAAGATCTGCCACATCTAGAAGTCGGACGGTAGAATGAGCAATCTTTCAGACTTAGAATTTTTTCCATGTTTTTCTTGGGGTATAATTTAGGGTCCTTCTTATCGACCATATAGCTTCAGGAGAAAATTTAGTAACTTAGAGAAATTTTCAATCGTCATCACACTTTGGGGGTCCGACTTATCGACCCCGCGGTTTCATGAGGAAGCTTGATAACTTTGAGAAATTATCAACATTTTCACATACCTTGGGGGTTTGACTTATCGACTCCCCGGACACGTTCAAGGGCTGAGATACTTAGAAAAATTTTCCATATTTCCCCTCTCATTGGGGGTCCGACTTGTCGACCCTACGGTTTCATGAGAGCCAGGTGACTGGATTCTTAGAAAAATTATCCATAACCCCCCTTGCAATGATTGTCCGACTTGTCGACTTCCCGATTTTAGTTTTGGATTTCACTTCTCGTTTTAAGGGTGTTCAGATGTGAGTTAAGCATTTATTGCTGCAATAAATAGGGATTTTGGAACTATTCCCTCTCACCTAACCTTCATTAATATTTCCTTTATTTCTTAAGTTATTAGTGAAAGAAAGTAGAGAGATAAGCTCTAACAACCACCAATCATCCTTCAAACTTCTGACAAAATTTAAGAAGATCTTCAAGGTCTCTGACAGAACTTCATCAAATTTCTGACAAATTTTCAAATTTTTTCAAACAAGGTATTTGAACTTTCCCTTAAATTTTTGAATTTCTTCAAACTGTGTCTTCGTGTTCTTGAATGTTAGCTTAAGGCTTTGAATTAGTTTATGAATCTAGTCTTTATTCTTTAGAAGTTTCGCCTACTACTTTATGACTATCGTTAACATGGATGTCGCGGCTACTCATGAGACAATAGCTAACTTGGACATTAACTCTGCTAACCCGACGGAATTCCCTTTGGTAGTATGTAGACATTTTAATAAGGAGGGATTGCTAATAAATGATTCGGATGATAGCAGTTCAGTGAGAATCACCCCTCACTACGAATCAATAAAGACCAGGGACAAGTCGTCTATATCCCCTATATTTACACCGGAGATAATGAAATCGACTCCTTAGGAAATGAGCGTTGCTTTCTTCCCAAATTACTTGCCGCGAATAAATCCTGACCTGGAAGGGTAATTGTATGTAGATATGGAAAAGATCGAGGGAGCAGCCGAGTCTTCTGGAAGGGAAAGCGCGGTGCCGGTGCCTCCTCCATTTTATATTCCGGATGACAGGCCCCTCAATTATTTTATTGACCTTCAAACCAAGAGAGACTTGGACAAACAACGAGATGCCATTTCTCTAAAATGGGGTTTGAAAGACGATTTAAACATCATTACTCCGGGGAACTACGACATTGTTAGGTTTCCCCCTCCTCATTGTATAGCTGTATATTTTCCCTCTTTCGAGTTAGGGCTTAGGTTTCCCCTTCACCCCTTTTTTAAGGAAGTGTTGGATCTTTTGAACGTTTCTATTCCTGAATTATACCCCAATGCGTGGGGTTGCTTTGTGGCGTTTTTGATTTTATGTAAAGTTTTGGCCGTGCCTCCAACACTAACAACTTTTAGATACATTTTTAGAGCCCGTTTATGTAATTCCCAACTACTCGGTTGTGGGTGGATTACTTTCACCCAGTCTTGAGCTAAAGATAGTCCACGACCTCCCTGATAATCAGAAGGGGTATAGGACGAAGTTCGCCTATTTGTACAGTTCTGAGGGGTGGAATATCAAGACTTCTTTTGACATCAAACCCAATCTTTCGGGCTTTAATAATGGAATCCCGCAATGTTCATTTACTGACGCGGTGATCATAGAGTATGCAAAGATGGACATGCAATTGGGGAGGAAACCCATGAACGTCCAGCTCAACTGGATACCTGGTCGTTTTGAGCTGGAGAACGAGAATCTCCTCTCAGCATTCGGCATCAGCTTGGCTATTGATCGGAGTAAGGGTTGTCGGCTCTTTCCTTTTTTATTGTTCGTCTGCTTATTTCTAACTTTTGATTTTTCAGGGATCGCCAAGGAGAATTTGAAGGCTAAAAATCCCAACCTGATGAAGAAATTCAGCGTCATCCGATTTGCTCAAGGGGCCAATCAAAAGGCCGCGGAGAAGCCTTTGCCTCTTCCACCCAAGGTATACTTTCATGTTTTTTGTAAGAAGCTATGAAGAATTTTCTAACTTTTTCTCTTCGTAGGATTCGGACACGGTCGAAAAGGGGCTGGACAAGGTGCCTAGCGAAGAGGAGGCTCTCAGGCTCCTCGAGGAGAGGAGGAGAGTTCATTTTCCTGATGAGTCTAAGATGGTGATCCCTCCTAAGACGAAGGAAGTAAGAAGAAGGAAGGGAAGGAGAGGAAGAGGAAGAGAGACTCTTCTTCCCACGCGGAGAGTGCCAGGAAAAAGGCCTCCGTGGACACCATAAGGACTACCGTGCCTCTACAGATGAGGTTGGCAGAAGGGGAGGTGTCTACTCCTCAAGGTGATGCAGTGCCCGTCTCCAGCAAGGGCAAGGAGAAGGTGGGGGATTCAGCTGTGGCCCCGGAGTCGCACATTGGAGAGGTGTATCGTCGTCGTGAGGTTCTGCCCTTCAGACACGACACCCTTTTCATAGACTTGGGGCATAAGGGCCTGATTACCCGATTCAACTGGGCGACTTCACACTTAATCAGCAAAGTGGACGTCGACCATTTGGAGTCCTTATCCCCTTTGCGACAAGGTACACCAGTTTCAGGCTTCCGCGGCAGAGGTAATGTTGTCAATCTCGTCCTTTACGTTTGATCAGCGGTGCATGAGATTAACTTTTTGTTATTTTGCAGACTTTTCTGAGGCTGTCTTTTGAGCTGAACTTAATCCGAGAGAGTGCCGCGGATAAGGAGGCTCTAGCTGCCCTGACCTCCCGCAGCGATGAGCAGAACGAGGAGCTTAAGAAGCTCCGAGAAGATTTGGGCGAGCTGCCGGGCTTAAAAGAGAAACTTACTCAGTGCGCCAAGCTAAAGGAGCGCTTAGTCAGGACTGAACAGTGGCGGGAGAGGGCCAAGAAGCAGCTGGAGGGGACCATCGGAAGCTTGGACGCAGCTTCAAATATGTCTGCCACCCTCGGCCATGAAACGGGGTGCCTGATGGATATTCATGCCAAGCTGGTTCATCAAAGCCAATCTCTCATGCATCAGGTGTCGGACGATCTGGCTAAATTCCAGACCTTTCTATCCGCGGCTAAATTATATAAGCTTCGCTCGGAGAGACGGGCCTGGATAGTTAGGGATTGGTTGACCTCGGATGAGCCTGAGGCGTCAAGTTTCTTGGGGGATCTGACGGTAGAGATGATGGACGCCAGTTCTAGGATCAGTGATAAGAAATACAGTTAGGCGTCGACTTCGATTCTCTCCGACAAATGGCTAACCAAAAGGGGGATGAAGCTTTGGCCAACATAGCTTCGGTTTTTTGACGGGAGTCAGCGGTGCTGGTCGATCCTAGTTGGGACGTGGACGAGGAGAGGGCTTGGCTGGAGAAGGTTGATATGGAAGCTGAGAAGGAGGCATTATGCCTTGACTTAGATCAGTTAATGCTCTCTCCTCCTTCGGTCTCGGATGTCCCTGAGAACTTGGCGCTCTCTAAAGTGGAGAGTTTGTGCTTAGATTTATCAAATTTAATAATCGATGAAGGGAAAAATCTCCAGGGCTTGTCTAAGGAATTGTCAGAGATCGAGGTGGAGCCGTTCAACATTGAAGATTTTGTAAGCTTCACCCCGAGCCTTGACAAGGGGGTGGCCGGGTCTCCACAGCTGCCGCGTCCTGAACCTGAGGTGGATGTTGACGCCTTCTTGAATGATGTTTAAGCATTTGATTGTAAAATTTTTTATATTGGCCGATGTATGATGAACATTTTTAGGTTTTGAATTGTAATTTGAATGATTTGTCTACATTTATGCTGGATGATGTTTTTGCCGTGATATATTCAAAATACTTTGATCATTATTAATCTCTTTAGCTACCTCAACTACAAGCCGCGGTTTCTTCTGACTGAGATGGAAAATGTTGAATTCAGAATTTATTTGGAATAAATTTGATCGTTGGACCCCTCTCAAGGGGTCCGACTTATGGATGACACTGATTTCTGCCAGATTAGTTGGAAGCGTTGATTTTAACTTCGATTAATTTTGGTCTTGGGACCCCTCTACAGGAGTACGACTTATAAACCTTATGGATTTACGATTACTTAGAATAAATTTGATCATGAGACCTCTCTCAAGGGGTCCGACTTGTAGACCTTTCGGATTTAAGGTTACTTGGGATAAATTTGATCATGGGACCCCTCTTGAGGGGTCCGACTTATGGACATCACTAGTTTCTTTTGAATTTATAGGAAATACTGATTTTGATGAGATTTGCAGATAAGGAAGTTCGGTGTGTGTCGAGTATGTCTGACAATACGTTTGAAAATTAGATGATAAGTGAGAAAGTAGAACACAACTGAATACTTATAAATGTTGAAGCTGGATAGTCTGAAAATGAAACTTCTACTATATTGATATTTGAAAATGATAACACTGAGAAAATGTAAATGATAACACGACTTTACAGTTGAATGAAACTAATGATTATTGACTGTGGCCTCTTGCAATCTTATTAAAATGAAGTATTTCTTCAAGTGATCTCCATTCCACGGGCGAGGTAATTTCTTTCCATTCATGTCTTCCAATTCGAACGTCCCCGGTTTAATGACGCGTATAACTTTGAAAGGGCCATCCCAGTTAGCTCCCTGCTTTCCTTTCTCTGTTGTCTTTCCTGTAGCTTCAATTTAGCGGAGGACGAAGTCACCAACTTGAAAACGTCTGGTTTTTACATGGCGATTGAAGCTGCGAATCATCTTCTGTTTTTGGGTTATCGATCTTAATAGTGCATTTCCCTTTGTCTCTGGTAGCAAGTCCAAGTTTGTTCTTTTTTCTTGTTCATTCTCACTGTGCGAGTAGTAGGTGACTCTGTTGGAGGGTATGCCTATTTCTAATGGAAGCACGGCTTCAGACCCGTATACCAAGGAAAATGGGGTATGTCCTGTTATCTCTTTGACAGTTGTTCGGCTGGCCCACAGAATGCCGGGTTGTTCTTCATTCCAAGTACCTTTTGCCCCTTCTATTTTCTTTTTGATGCCATTCAGAATTTCCTTGTTAGCTGACTCGACTTGGCCATAGGTTTGAGGTCAGGATACTGAACTAGATCAGATTTGAATCTTGAACTTGTCGTAGTTTTCTATTGTGTTCTTACTGACAAACTGCCTTCCATTGTCTACTATGATTACGCGAGGAATGCCGTATCTTGTGATGATATTTCGCCATATGAACTGACAGACTTGATTGTCTGTGATCGAGCTAAGAGTCTCGCCCTCCACATACTTGGTAAAGTAATCGATGGCCACGATGATGAACTTTCGTTAGCCTTTTGCAAGTGGGAAGGGACCGAGGAGATCTATACCCCATTTGTCAAAGGCCAGGACAACTTGAATGGTGAATAGATAGTTAGATGGCTTCCTGCCTATCTTTGAATGATACTGGCATTGGGGGCAACGTTTGATTAGTGCTTCGACGTTGCTCCTGGGGGAGGGCCAGTAGTATCCGCTTCTTAGGACTTTTTCGAATACAGTTCATACTCCTTGATGTATTTCGCATCCTCCTTTGTGTATTTCGCGAAAGATGTAGTTTCCTTTTTCAGGAGAAACACAGTTCAGGAGGGGATGTGTATACGATTTTTTATAGAGCGTTCCTTCGTGGATTTCGTACCATCCGACCCTTTTTTGGAGTATTTTTGCCTGACCCTCATCTTGGGGAAGCGTCTGATTTTGTAAGTATTTGATGTATGGTTCCATCCACGTCTCTGATCTGTCGATGGTCTCGACCATGAAGTTAATGTTGGGGTTAGGAAGCACCTCCCAGATGATATCACGAACCGCAGATGTTTCAGCTGAGCTAGCAAGTCTTGCCAGGGAGTCGGCTTGTGCATTTTGGGACCTTGGGATGTGAACCAATGTGAATTTGTCGAATTTTTTGACAAATTCTCTTACTTGCTGCAAATACATCTGGATTCTATTGTCCTTGGCTTCAAATTCCCCGTTCACTTGCCCGACTATTAGTTGGGAGTCAGAGAAAGTAGATAATGTTTTAGCCCCCGCTTCATAGCAGATTTTTAGTCCCAAGAGTACTGCTTCATACTCTGCTTCATTGTTGGATGCCGCGAACTCGAATCTGACTGCCTTTTCTATACGAAACCCGGCGGAAAATACAATTAGAAGTCCTGCTCCGCTTGTTGATTGCGTGGAGGACCCATCTACATGCAACTTCAATTCTTGATTGGTTTCGGGATGATGAGGGATAGTACTTTCAGCGATGAAGTCAGCCAGGGCTTGGGTTTTGATTGCCGTTCGTGGCTCGTATTCAATGCCGAAATCTGCTAGTTGATTAGCCCAGTCAATGACGCGGCTTGATTTGTTTTTCCCTTCTAGAATCTTTTTCAAGGGTTGGCTGGTTCGACTGTGATCTGGTGGGATTGGATGTACAGTTTCAATTTCCTGCTTGCCATCACGACTGCGAATAAGACCTTCTCCATTTCGCTGTAGTTTCCCTCCGAACCTCGAAATGCATGACTTACGTAGTATACAGGGAATTGCTTCTTTTCTCTTTCAGCGACTAATAATCCTGACAGGGAGTATTCGGAGACCGAGACATATAAGATAACCTTTTCCCCGTTGATGGGTGAAACTATTTTGGCAAAGAGGGCAGGTGCTCTTTTAACTGGCGGAAAAATTCCTCAGCTTCTCTTGTCCATTCGAACTTGTTTTGTTTGAGGGTTTTGAAGAAGGGCGAACATTTGTCCGCGGACTTGGATAGAAATCTCCCTAAGGCAGCCACACATCCTGTTAGCTTTTGGACTTCTTTCACGGATGTAGGGGACTTCATATCTTGAATAGCCCAGATCTTGTCTGGGTTTGCTTCAATACCTCTCTCGTCCACAAGAAAGCCAAGACACTTTTCTCCAGTGACCCCAAACACGCACTTGTTTGGATTAAGTCGCATTTGGTGTCTTCGGAGGGTTGTGAATGTTTCACAGAGGTCCGTGGCATGTTCAGATGCGTGTTTGCTTTTTGTGATCATGTCGTCCACATATACCTCCAAGTTTCGGCCTATCTGAGACTGGAAGACCTTGTTGACCATTCTCTGATAAGTGGCTCTGACATTTTTTAACCCGCAGGGCATGACTTTGTAACAATATACTCCGGCATTTGTAATAAATGTCATATGTGGCTGGTCTTCTGCGCCTAAGGGGATTTGATGCTAACCCGCGTTAGCATACGTGAAGCTTAACAGGGCGTGGCCTACCATGGAATCCACCAAGCGATCTATCTTGGGGAGAGGATAATCGTCTTTCGGACATGCTTTGTTTAGATCTGCAAAATCAACGCACATCCTCCATTTTCCGTTTGATTTTTTGACGAGAACGACGTTGGAGAGTCAATCGGAGTATTTGCACTCCCCGATGAATCCTGCTTTCAGCAATATTTCCACTTCTTCTTTGGCGGCCTCTATTTTCTCTTTCCCTTGATGTCGCAGCTTCTGCTTCACGGGTTTGTAGCTTGGTTTTATGTCAAGTTTGTGGCATATGACACTTGTTGGTATGCCAGGCATTTCTTCCGTGGAAAAAGCGAAGATATCGCAGAAATCAGCAATGGTGGCCATGATATCTTGCTTGACTGCGCCTGGAAGATCTTTCCCTATTTTGATGTGTTTTCCCTTGAATATCTCCACCTCCTCGTATCGTTCCACTAGGTGTGGCCTTTCGTGCGTTTTTGGGTTCTTCAGATACACGCTCATGACAGTTGGAGAGTTTTCTTCCCTGTCTCTTTTAGAGGGGATGACGGAAGGTCCTCGCTTCAATTTGTTGATGAGGCATTGACGAGCTGTTACCTGATCTTCCTTAAGGATGCCAACTTGTCCATCGTCCTGCTCGAACTATAGCAAGAGTTGGTGAGGAAAGATTGCGGCTTTAATCTTGTTGATGAGTGGAAGTCCCATAATGGCGTTGTAGGGGAATGTTTGATCTACTATCGTGAATCGTACGAGCATTTCTCTACTTCTGCTTCTTTCCCCCACCCGCACGGGGAGTATGATTGTTCCTAGTGGAATGACCTGATTTCTTCCGAACCCGATCAGAGGTTTATCAAGGGGTTCCAAGTGTTTTCTTCGAATTTCATTTTTCTTAGGCATTCCATGGTTATAAGATTGGCCATGCTTCTGGTATCTACAAATACTCTCTTGACCTTCATTTGTCCAATTTTGAGGGTAACCACTAGAGGATCAGTGTGTGGTTGCTGCAGTGGTTGAGAGGTAGTAGCATCGAATTTCATGGTCGGTCCACTTGACGTGGTTTTTGGAGGTCCTTTTAGCAGAGTATGGATGCTATCTTTCGCGGCGCGGATGATAGGGTATTCCTTTATGTACCTCGATAGCTTCCCCTCGTCGGCTTACTGATATAGGATACGTTTGAGTTCGCGACATTGGGCCAAGGTGTGGCCATGTTCTTTGTGGTAATCACACCACAAATTGTAGTTGCGGCGATCAGAGGGGGTGGTAGTAGGAGGTGGAGTTGGCAACTCGCCCCAGATGGCAAAGAATATGTCTTTCCTGTTCCGGTTGAACATCGGATCATTGCCTTCGTCGAGTAAGTTCCGTGTCCTAACTTGTCCTTTCGTGGCATACACATGTCTGTATCGTGGAGGTCCCATGTTGGATGGGGGTTCCGGATGACGCGGCATGTAATATCTATCCCTCCTTGAAGAATGTTCCTCTCTGTTCCTTGAGGAGTGATTGGAGGATATTGGATCCTTCTTTCCTGACTTTCGTTTTTTGGGGTCATGTGCTAGACATATCTCGGAGGCCGTGACGTAGCTTTGACATTGCTTCATGGCCTCCGCGTATGTCTTCACTTGACTTTCGACCAACTGGAACTTCAACCTTTGAGCCTTCATTCCGTTGATCAGGGCGTTTAAGGCGACCGATTCCTCTAAATCAGTTACTTCCAGCACCGCCTCATGGAACTTCTTCAAATAAGACGATATGGATTCCCCTTCCAATTGTGTTATGCTGAGCAAGTGGAAGTTCGATTTTTCCTGCCTTCTGGATGCTACAAAGTGACTCAGGAATTTGTTTTCTAATTGGGCGAAAGTGTGGATGCTTCCACCTGGAAGTGAGGTATACCACGTCAAGGCTACTCCTGTAAGAGTAGTTGGAAAGAATTTACACCACAATGCTGGGTTGGTGGTGTATAGCAAGTTTTTTTACGCCATCATGTGTTCCTCCGGGGAGGATGTTCCATCGAAAGCCGTCATGTTTGGGATTTTTATTTTCACCAGGTTGGGAGTATTCATTATTTCCAGAGCCAGCTTAGAGCTTATTGGCATGGAGTCTTCGGGAGGATTACCATTGTCGGTGTCATTCCGCGGCATTGTGATGGGGCTGGTGGGATGGCAGGATCCTATGAGTTGCGCTTTTTTCCTTTCTTCCCTTCTTCTGTCCACCAATGACTGAACGCTTTCGGATGCTCTCTACTTCTTGATTTCTAGGTAAGTATGGACATCTCAAGAGTCGCTTCTGTTGAGGCTTGCATGGGTCCTTGATCTTTCTCGTCTTTTCTTATTTCTTCTGCTCGAATGTGACATCCCCGAGTTCCCATCCCGAGATTCATGAGATTTCGGTATCTCATTATGGGGTTCGATTCGTTCTTGCAGATTCTTTATTTGGTCCGCCATGTCTTCCAATACTCATTGTTGAGCAGGGTTATTATTTATGACGGCGCGGAGTTGTTCGGAGAAGGCGGTAGTGAGGTTTCGTGCTAGCATGTCCAGATCACGGCAAGTCACGGCTTGATTGTTAGCGTGACCCGCTGAAGTGTCTGTGTCTGTGCTATGCACGGTTGCGGTTTGCGTTGGATTTCTCTTGGGAGCCATGACTTTTTATTCTTTTCCCACAGACGGCGCCAAAACTGTTTCGGTGATGAAACCAGGAAGTGCCAGGCACTAGGAATACTGGAAGTGGAAGCGTTGTCGGGAGCAGCAATTCGCGGAATGAAAGGGACCTGAATTCCTGCAATACAACACCTTAGCCTTTCCCGGGGGGTGATCTCCTGGAAAACCCCTCCGACGCTCAAGTTAGAACGGAAATAAAAGATTAGTGTATAAATGATGAGACGGAAAACGCCGGAATAGGGATATTGGAGCGAAAGTTGCTTGTTGTTTTGGAAGGTTAACAAGAGTTTTAGAAGGGCTATTATCAGATCATCTTTCCCTTGATTCTTGCTGTCTTTATTTATGATGATGGAGAGAGAGTTACTTCTGAGATGTAACATCTCGGAATAACTCGGGTCGTACGAAAAGAGAAGATGATCATTTTAAAAACGAAATAAATATTGTCCGAGTCAAATCGGGATGTTAGAAGGCAGTTAAAACGGATTTGAAGTTAAGGGAAGCTTGCGGATCGAGTTCTATTAGTGTTATTATGAACTACTAGATATAAGAAATTCTTAGCAGCGGATAAGAACGAAAAGTTAAATCTACTTATTACAACTTGAGAACGAAAATCGCCTCATAAAACCAAATGTTCTTTAAACTTAATTGGAATTTCTTATCAAGACTTCTATATCCTAATGATTTATTTCTCCAAGGGTCAATCCTCACTCCCCAGACCTGCAACTTAACTTACTGCTAGTCATTGCCCAGATAGGAAACAACATCATCCCAGGGTCATTAAGACCAAAAGTACACGTCAGCAAACGTCGCATACCAAATAAATATTAACAACAAGAGAAAGTTTTAATTTAAAAGCTGTCAATTCGCAGAAAAAGTACGCTGCGATCATGCTAATAAAGAATAATTATTTTCATATTAAGATTAGTCAGCCATACTGCTGTACTATCCAGCCATACTCCCGGTACAACTCTAATCTCAATAAGTGAGACATTACATTAGGGGGAGCTAACCCCTAAGCAAGTCTCTACCATAGACACTCGCCTTACTTCGGTGCCTATGGTTAAGTAGGCATACCCCCGCGGTGGCTTATAATGCCCCCATATACCGCGAGTAATTCATTTCCACCAATTGACGTCATACTACGTCCACTTTTAAGGTTAGTGAGGTCATACTACCTCTGCTTACCAAACAGTGTATCAAAATTATTTATTCGGAAAGATAACATTATTCATACTATATATATCCATAATTTACTTTTGTATACCATTATTATATGATACATCGGACTAAATGCGAACTTCGCTGCGTGTACATACCTTAAGCAAGATATCCAACTCACAAGCGTCTTAATCAATTCCCGGTCACGAATCGACTTCCTACAAGGTTCAATCGTATTCGAGAAATAAGCACACACACACATTTTCCTCAAATCATCCATAACACACATATACAATTACACCCATACCTAGAATACCACACACAACATGAACATCCATCACATACTATAAAATGGTAAATGCACAAAACAGGACAGCATACATAATCTGTCCTGAAACACAACTTAAAACTGTCAAACTGAAAATCAGACTTCACCGTTGCGTCCGGAAGGCGTCAAAACCCCCGGGTACTAACTTCCATAATTTATAACATAGTATAAGTATTTTTAACCTAATTTCAAAGCCAAAAATGTCCCAAAAACACATTTTTTTCACCATTTTCAAAACCTACGGGATTTTGTCATCTCATTTTTTTTTTATCACAAAAAATATAAATTTCAATGCTTTATTTCCTATTAAATCTAAAAAACAAAATTTACACAATTTTCATGATCATCTACAAAAATAAATTTTAATTAATTATTATTTTTTTTTCCTCAAAAATAATTCTTTTTACACAAATGTACACACATACACATCACATATATACATGTATATTTGTTTACCAACATTATAAATTCCTCCTATTAATCAGTAAAAATAAATTTCTAACACCACATACATTTTTTTTTCTATGAGCATCTTTATATATATATATATCTATATATATATATATATATATATATATATATATATATATATATATATATATATATATATATATATATATATATATATATATATATATATATATATATATATATATATATATATATATATATATATATACTTTTCAATCATCCATCAAACAAATCCTTCACACACATATAAACATATCTAAAACCCTAAAACCATACATTAATTTAGATTGAAAAATACATCATACTTTCGTACATGAATTTTAAAACATAAACAAATCATAAATTATAAAATAACACACTTAAAAAAAATCATAGAAATTTAAATTAAAACTTAAAAATAAAACTAGGTTAAGAATTTACTCACAATTTGCACAAGAACAAAACACCAATTGATGAACAAAATGATGATACTAGGCGTGAGTAGAGGGAGTTTGAAGAAGAATATTTTTTTTTTCCTTGAGTTTTTCTAAGAGTTTTGAAAGAAGAATGCTAATGATGAGACTAAGGTAATTAGGAAGATTAAGGAAATAAAGGAATTAAGGAAACAATTATTCAAGGCAATAATTTTTGATCTTTCAATATTGTTACAAGGGGTTACAAATCTCCCATCTTACCCCATATGGCCGGCCAACTCTCCAACTTCCCTCTTTTTTTTTGAAATTAAAGATAGGTTAGGGAAAAAGGTTTAGGCTTCAAATTGTTTTAATTGCCTTAAAAGTTGAAATCTCATGATCTAACGCAATAACAAAATAAATAAAAAAAATACCCTTCTAAAAAGAATAATAGTAATAATATTACTAGTAAATCATTTAATATATCGGAAAAATATCGGGGTGTTACAGACTACCCCCCTTAGAAAGGTTTTGACCTCAAAACCTCAACGTACAAACACAAAACACACAACAATCACACACACAAAAACGACAAAACAAGCACACAACAAAAGAAATAGATCAAAATAACTCAATGCGCGAAAAATCCTACTGCTTCCTACCCCCTTAAAAAGTTACGTCCCCGTAACTTACTAACCTGAGGGAAAAGGTACGGATACTTCTCTCGCATGGAAGCTTCTGTTTCCCAAGTTGCCTCTTGTGACCGATGATTTGACCATAGAACCTTAACCATTGCAACATCTTTTCGCTGAGTACTGCGAACCTTTCTATCTAAAATCTGAACAGGTTGCTCTTCATAGGTAAGGCTCTCATTAAGTTCTAACGGCTCCGGGTCTAAGACATGCGAAGAAGCCGCAACATAACGTTTTAACTGGGAGATATGAAAAACGTCATGAACCTTATCCAGCGCATTAGGCAACGCTAACCGGTAAGCTAACTTCCCAATCCGCTACACAATATCATAGGGACCAATGAAACGCGGGCTTAACTTCCCACGAGCACCAAAACGAACCACACCTTTCATCGGAGACACACGGAATAGAACTTTGTCGCCCACTTCGTACTCATCAGGCCGACGTCGGAGATCGGCGTACGATTTTTGTCTATCCTCGGCTGCCTTCATTCTATCGCGAATTAACTTTACTTTCTCAGTCATTTGCACAAGCATATCAGGTCCTAAGGTGACAGATTCAGTAAAATCATCCCAACATACAGGACTACGGCACTTACGACCATAAAGTGCTTCAAACGAGGCCATTTGAATCGTTGCCTGATAACTGTTATTATAAGAGAATTCTACTAAATCCAAATGTTCATCCCATGAACCTTGCCATTCCATGGCTATTGCTCTCAACATGTCTTCTAGTATCTGATTGACACGTTCAGTCTGACCATCCGTCATAGGGTGAAAAGACGTACTATGAAGAAGAGTGGTTCCCAAATCCTGCTGTAATGATTTCCAAAAATGTGACAAGTATCGAGTATTACGATCGGAGACAATAGTACGAGGTATTCCGTGATATCGAACAACGTATCTAATGTAAGCACGAGCAAGTTGTTCCATATCCCGCTTACAGTTCATCGGAATAAACGTTGCAGACTTAGTAAGCCTATCCACAATAACCCAAAGAGTATCATTACCAGCCTTAGTTCGTGGCAAACCTAACACGAAATCCATAAAAATGTCATCCCATTACCATACCGGGACTTCTAAAGGTTGCAGTAACCCAGCTGGTCTTCGATGTTCACTCTTAACCTTTTGACACGTTAAACACTTGGTAACAAAATCTGCAATATTCTTTTTCATACCTGACCACCAAAACATGCATTTTAAATCTTGATACATCTTATCTCCACCAGGATGAACCGAGTATCTAGAATAATGGGCTTCGTTCAATAATTTTTCCTTCAAAGAGTCACACCCATTCGGTACACACCACCGTCCTTTAAAACGTAGACTACTGTCCTCATGAATTGTAAAACCTTCAGCTCTCCCTTCACTGATCTGCTCCCGAAGTTCAATGAACTTCGGGTCTTCTAGTTGCTTAGCCATAATCTCTTCGAAAAAGGTAGGTTGAATAGACAATGCACTCAACTTGGCTTCCAATATCCCTTCTTGGATTATCTCCAAGTTCATTCTCCCAAACTCCTTACATAACTCCTCAGAGGTTATTAACGCTGAGACTGAATGCCTCGATTTCCTACTCAAAGCATCAGCAACTACAATCGCACGCCCTTCGTGATAGGAAATCTCCAAATCATAATCACTGATAAGTTGTAACCAACGTCGTTGGCGCAAATTCAACTCGGATTGAGTGAACAAAAATTGCAAGCTTTTATGATCCATGAAGACCTTGCATTTGACACCGTAAAGATAATGTCGCCAGATTTTCAATGCGAAAACCACAGCCGCTAATTCCAAGTCATGTGTTGGATAATTCACCTCATGAGTCCTTAGTTGACGCGAAGCGTACGCCACCACTTTCCTATCTTGCATTAAAACAAAACCTAATCCATGTTTGGAAGCGTCACTATAGACAGAGTATTCCAAGGATGGATCAGGTAAGGTCAACATAGGGGCTGTAGTTAACTTCTCCTTCAGCAACTGATATGCCTTCTCACACTCCTCAGTCCATTCGAACTTCTTCTCCTTCTTCATCAAGGATGTTAGCGAACGAGCGATATGAGAAAAATCCTTCACAAAACGACGATATTACCCTGCTAATAAATTTCGAATATCTGTAACATTCCGAGGTGTAGACCAGTCCCGAACAGCTGCTACTTTTGCTGGATCAAAAGAAATTCCTTCCTTAGAAACAATGTGATCTAGAAAAGCCACTTGCTCTAACCAAAATTCGCACTTCAAAAACTTAGCATATAACTGATTCTCTCGCAGAATCTGCAAGACTATCCTTAAATGCTCTCGATGCTCTACTCGGCTCTTAGAATATACCAAAATAACATCAATGAACACCACCACACACTTATCGAGATACGCGTTAAAAACCTGATTCATCAACCCCATAAATGCTGTCGGTGCGTTGGTCAACCCAAAAGGCATTACGGTGAATTCGAAGTGTCCATATCTGGTTCTAAAAACTGATTTACTAATATCCTCCTCCTTAATACATAACTGATGATACCCTGACCGCAGATCAATCTTGGAAAAGACTCATGCCCCTTGTAACTGATCAAAAAGATCATCGATCCGTGGTAATGGATACCTATTCTTAACAGTGACCTTATTGAGTTCTCTGTAATCAATGCAGAGACGCATCGTTCCGTCCTTTTTCCTTACAAACAACACCGGAGCTCCCCAAGGCGACACACTGGGCCTTATATAACCCTTCTCCAACAACTCCTCCAATTAGACTTTCAATTCTTCCATCTCCTTTGGGGCCATTCAGTAAGGGGCTTTTAAAATTGGCCCTGTCCCAGAGATTAAGTCAATCGAGAAGTCCACGTCCCTTCTTGGCGGCATACCAGGTAGTTCTTCGGGAAAAACATCTCTAAAATCACAGACCACCGGAATGTTCTCAAGCCGTAACTCCCGCTCCTCCACCTTACTTATACTACACAGAAACCACGGTTGCCCTTGCTTGATTAACTTCCTGACTTTCAATGACGATACGATTTTTATCCTCGGTCCCTTAGGAAGACTCCTATATTTAACCTTCTCCCCCCTGGGTCCACTTAAAGTCACCGACTGTTCTTCACAATCTATTATTGCTTTATATCTAGTTAGCCAATCCATCCCAAGAATTACATTTAAATCATCCATTTCTAGAGAAAATAAGTCACATGGAAATTTTACTTTCCCTATCTTAACCGGCACTTCACGGAACAACGTATTACAATGAAAAATCTCCCTAGAAGGAGTAGCGACTGAAAAAGATGTTTCCTCGGGGTTTTCCAATTCTAAGTCCTTAACTCTAGACTTTGAAACAAACGAGCACGATGCACCAGAATCAAAAAGTACTTTAACGAGTTTTGTATTAATACAAAACGTACCTATGACCACATCCGACGCTTGCGCTGCCTCCCTCGAGTTAACTGCTAAAAGTCTGCCATCGTTCTGAGTAGAAGTAGTAACACCTCCTTGATTACCACGTTGGCTTGAAAAGAAATTCTCGTTTCTAGCATTTCCCTGTCGTTGCGAGACACCGGAGTTATTTTGTAACATCTCGGAATAACTCGGGTCATACGAAAAGAGAAAAAGACATTTTAAAAAAAAATGAGATAAATATAATCCGAGTCAAACCGGGATGTTAGAAGGCAGTTAAAACGGATTTGAAGTGAAGGGAAGCTTGCGGATCGAGTTCTATTAGCGTTATTATGAACTATTAGATAAGAAATTCTTAGCAACGGATAAGAACGAAAAGTTAAATCCACTTATTACAACTTGAGAACGATGATCGCCTCATAAAACCAAATGTTCTTTAAACTTAATTTTGAAGTTCTTATCAAGACTTCTCTATCCTAATAATTTATTTCTTCAAGGGACAATCCTCACTCCCCAGACCTGCAACTTAACTTACTACTAGTCATTGCCCAAATAGGTAACAACATCATCGCAAGGTCGTTAAGACCAAAAGTACACGTCAGCAATCGTCGCATATCAAATAAATAATAACACAAGAGTAAGTTTTGATTTAACAGCTGACAATTCACAGAACCGTACGCTTCGATCATACTAATTAAGAATAATTATTTTCATGTAAAGATTAGTCAGCCATACTGCTGTACTATCCAGCCATACTGCCGGTACACTCCAATCTCCATAAGTGAGACAATACATTAGGGGAGCTAACCCCTAATCAAGTCTCTACCATAGACACTCGCCTTACTTCGGTGCCTATGGTTAAGTATGCATACCCCCGCGGTGGCTCATAATGCCCCCATATACCGCGAGTAATTCATTTCCACCAATTGACGTCATACTACGTCCACTTTAAGGTTAGTGAGGTCATACTACCTCTGCTTATCAAAACAATGTATAAAAAATTATTTATTCGGAAAGATAGAATTATTCATACTATATATATCCATGCTTTACTTTTGTATACCATTATTATATGATACATCGGACTAAATGCGAACTTCGCTGCGTGTACATACCTTAAGCAAGATAACCAATTCACAAGCGTCTTAATCAATTCCCGGTCACGAATCGACTTGAATTGCACAAGAACAAAACACCAAAATTGATGAACCAAGGTGATTTAGGCGTGAGGATTAGAGAGTTTTTGGGAGTGTTTTCTTACTTGCAAATGGTTTGAAATGAAAAGATGTAAGGTAATTAGGAGATTAAGGAAATTAAGGAATTAAGGAAATTAAGGCAATAATTATAGAAGGCAATTACTCTCAATCTTTCAATATTCTTAAGAAGTTACAAATCCCCCAATCTTGCCCCCTATGGCCGGCCAAACCATTCACATTCCCACTTTTATTTTTTTATTTTTTTTTTGAAATTAAAGATAGATTAGGAAAAAGGTTTGGACTTAAAATGGTTTTAATTGCCTTAAAAGTTGAAGTCTCATGATCTAACCTACTAACAATATAAATAATAAAAAGAAATATATTCTTCTAAAAAGAATAATAATAATAATATTACTAGCAAATCATTTAATATATCGGAAAAAAATATCGGGTGTTACAGACTACCCCCCTTAAAAAGGTTTTGACCCCAAAACCTCAACGTACAAACACAAAACACACAACAATCAAACACATAAAAACGACAAAACAAGCACACAACAAAACAAATAGATCAAAATAAGTCAAAGCGCGAAAAATCCTACCGCTTCCTACCCCCCTTAAAAAGTTACGTCCCCGTAACTTACTAACCTGAGGGAAAAGGTTCGGATACTTCTCTCGCAAGGAAGCTTATGTTTCCCATGTTGCCTCTTGTGACCGATGATTGGACCATAGAAACTTAACCATTGCAACATCTTTTCGCCGAGTACTGCGAACCTTTCTATCTAAAATCTGAACAGGTTGCTCTTCAAAGGTGAGGCTTTCATCAAGCTCTAACGGTTCCGGGTCCAAGAAATGCGAAGAAGCCGCAACATAACATTTTAACTGGGAGATATGAAAAACGTCATGAACCTTACCCAGCGCATTAGGTAACGCTAACCGGTAAGCTAACTTCCCAATCCGCTCCACAATATCATAGGGACCAATGAAACGCGGGCTTAACTTCCCACGAGCACCAAAACGAACCACACCTTTCATCGGAGACACACGGAGTAGAACTTTGTCGCCTACATCGTACTCATCAGGCCGACATCGGAGATCGGCGTACGATTTTTGTCTATCCTGGGCTGCCTTCATTTTATCGCGAATTAACTTTATTTTCTCAGTCATTTGCACAAGCATATC
Source organism: Amaranthus tricolor (assembly GCF_026212465.1). Lineage (NCBI taxonomy): Eukaryota > Viridiplantae > Streptophyta > Magnoliopsida > Caryophyllales > Amaranthaceae > Amaranthus > Amaranthus tricolor. Next base: position 15,834,948 of record NC_080055.1, read on the forward strand.
AGGTCCTAAGGTGACAGATTCAGTAAAATCATCCCAACATACAGGACTACGGCACTTACGACCATAAAGTGCTTCAAACGGAGCCATTTGAATCGTTTCCTGATAACTGTTATTATAAGAGAATTCTACTAGGTCCAAATGTTCACCCATGAACCTTGCCATTCCATGGCTATTGCTCTCAACATGTCTTCTAGTATCTGATTGACACGTTCAGTCTGACCATCCGTCATAGGGTGAAAAGACGTACTATGAAGAAGAGTGGTTCCCAAAGCCTGCTGTAATGATTTCCAAAAATATGACAAGTATCGAGTATCACGATCGGAGACAATAGTACGAGGTATTCCGTGATATCGAACAACGTATCTAATATAGGCACGAGCAAGTTGTTCCATATCCCACTTACAGTTCATCGGAATAAACCTTGCAGACTTAGTAAGCCTATCCACAATAACCCAAAGAGTATCAATACCAGCCATAGTGCGTGGCAACCCTAACACGAAATCCATAGATATGTCATCCCACTTCCATACCGGGACTTCTAGAGGTTGCAGTAACCCAGCTGGTCTTCGATGTTCACTCTTAACCTTTTGACACGTTAAACACTTGCAAACAAAATCTACAATATTCTTTTTCATACCTGACCACCAAAACATGCATTTTAAATCTTGATAAATCTTATCTCCACCAGGTTGAACCGAGTATCTAGAATAATGTGCATCGTTCAACAATTTTTCCTTCAAGGAGTCACAGCCATCCGGCACACACCACCGTCCTTTAAAACGAAGGCCACCATCCTCATGAATTGTAAAACCTTCAGCTCTCCCTTCACTGATCTGCTCCCGAAGTTTAATGAACTTTGGGTCTTCCAGTTTTGTAGCCATAATCTCTTCGAAAAAGGTAGGTTGAATAGACAAGGGACTCAACTTGGCTTCCAATTCCCCTTCTAGAATTATCTCCAAGTTCATTCTTCCAAACTCCTTACACAACCCCTCAAAGGTTATTAACGCTGAGACTGAATGCCTCGATTTTCTGCTCAAAGCATCAGCGACTACATTCGCACGGCCTTCGTGATAGGAAATCTCCAAATCATAATCACTGATAAGTTCTAACCAACGTCGTTGGCGCGAATTCAACTCTGATTGAGTGAACAAAAATTGCAAGCTTTTATGATCCGTAAAGACCTTGCAATTGACACCATAAAGATAATGTCGCCAGATTTTCAATGCGAAAACCACAGCCGCTAACTCCAAGTCATGTGTTGGATAATTCACCTCATGAGTCCTTAGTTGACGTGAAGCATACGCCACCACTTTCCTATCTTGCATTAAAACACAACGTAATCCATGTTTGGAAGCGTCACTGTAGACGGAGTATTCCAAAGATTGATCAGGTAAGGTCAACACAGGGGCTGTAGTTAACTTCTCCTTCAACAACTGAAATGCCTTCTCACACTCCTCATTCCATTCGAACATCTTTTCCTTCTTCATCAAGGCTGTTAGTGAACGAGCGATACGAGTAAATTCCTTCACAAAACGACGATAGTACCCTACTAAACCTATGAAACTCAGGATATCCGTAACATTCCGAGGTGTAGACCAATCCCGAACAGCTGCTACTTTTGCTGGATCAACGGAAATTCCTCCCTTAGAAACAATGTGACCCAGAAAAACCACTTGCTCTAACCAAAATTCACACTTCGAAAACTTAGCATACAACTGATTCTCTCGCAGAATCTGCAAGACTATCCTTAAATGCTCTCGATGTTCTTCTTGGCTCTTGGAATATACCAAAATATCATCAATGAACACCACCACACACTTATCGAGGTACGCGTTAATAACCCGATTCATCAACCCCATAAATGCTGCAGGTGCGTTGGTCAACCCAAAAGGCATCACGGTAAATTCGAAGTGTCCGTATCTGGTTCTAAAAGCTGATTTACTAATATCCTCCTCCTTGATACGTAACTGATGATATCCGGACCGCAGATCAATCTTGGAAAAGACTCCTGCCCCTTGCAATTGATAAAAAAGATCATCGATCCGTGGTAATGGGTACTTATTCTTAACAGTGACCTTATTAAGTTCTCTGTAATCAATACAGAGACGCATCGTTCCGTCCTTTTTCCTTACAAACAACACTGGGGCTCCCCAAGGCGACACACTGGGTCTTATATAACCCTTCTCTAACAACTCCTCCAATTGGACTTTCAATTCTTCCATCTCCTTTGGGGCCATTCGGTAAGGAGCTTTTGAAATTGGCCCTGTCCCAGGGATTAAGTCGATCGAGAAGTCCACGTCCCTTTTTGGCGGCATACCAGGAAGTTCTTCTGGAAAACATCTCTAAAATCACAGACCACTGGAATGTTCTCAAGCTGCAACTCCCGCTCCCCTACCTTACTTATACTACACAGAAACCACGGTTGCCCTTGCTTGATTAACTTCCTGACCTTAAATGACGATACGATTTTTATCCTTGGTCCCTTAGGAAGACTCCTATATTTAACCTTCTCCCCCCTAGGTCCACTTAAGGTCACTGACTGGTCTTCACAATCTATCATCGCTTTATATCTACTTAGGCAATCCATCCCAAGTATTACATTAAAATCATCCATTTCTAGAGAAAATAAATCACTTGGAAATTTTACTTTCCCTATCTTAACCGGCACTTCACGGAACAACGTATTACAATGAAAAGTTTCCCCAGAAGGAGTAGAGACTGAAAAAGATGTTTCCTCGGGGTTCTCCAATTCTAAGTCCTTAACTCTAGACTTTGAAACAAACGAGCACGATGCACCAGAATCAAAAAGTACTTTAACGGATTTTGTATTAATACAGAACGTACCTATGTCCACATCCGACGCCTGCGCTGCCTCCCTCGAGTTAACTGCTGAAAGCCTGCCATCGTTCTGGGTAGAAGTAAAAACACCTCTTTGATTACCACGTTGGCTTGAAAATAAATTCTCGTTTCTAGCATTTCCCGGTCGTTGCTGAACATCGGAGTTATTTCCCGGAAACCTAGGGTTTGAGGCACCTCCCAAGTTTCGGCCAAAACTCCCACCATTGTGATTCCCCCTTCCAGCTTCATTATTACTCCGTCCGTTAGTGAGTCTTTGTTGTTGGAAACCTCTATGATTTCCCCCTTGCAACTCTTGTTGTCCTATGCGAGTATAACACTCGTACATTCTATGGCCCGGCTTACCACAGTAAGAACAGTCCACTAACGCACCCCGGCAGTTTTTCCTGGGTGATTCTTTTGGCATCTCCTACAGTGGAAGATTCTTTCCTTCCCATTGCGATCATACAAAGGCTTCTGCATTCTAGCCTCTAGTCTCGAATTTCCCCCATTCTTGCTGTTTTGACTAGAATGGAAACCTTTATCCTGGAAGCCTCCAAATGGTTTGTGCTTCTTAAATTGATTTTGGACTTGATTACTCGCATTCGTATCATTCTGAAACACGGGTTCTTTTCTCTTTTCTCCGCTATGGCCCAACTTCTCTTTTTCTTTCCTGATAACATTTCCAATCTGCGCAGCTCTCTTATATAGCTGGTCTAAAGTATCATATCTATCAGTCTCAATGTGCTTTTGGATCTCATATGATAAACCTAACTCAAAACGCTGAATTTTCTTTCCCTCAGTTGAGACATCCTCAGGGCAAAACTTCAAGTATTCCATAAATTTTTGATAATATTCATCTACCGTTAGGTTTCCCATTTCGAACCTAGCAAACTCATTTGATTTGTCCTTCCTAACATGAGGCGAATAAAATTGGTCCCTTAACGCCCCCTTAAATCCTTCCCAGCTTAAGTCACCGTCGTTTTCTGATATCAACCTCATCTTACTATGTGTCCACCAATAGTCAGCGTCTTCCACTAGGAAAAACGCGGCTTGGTCAACCATGAGCTCAGCAGGACATCTCACCACACTAAAAAGCTTATCAAATTCTATCAGCCAGTTTTCCAACATAGAAGGTTCACCTTTTCCACTATAAGTCGAGGGTTTACTCTGGGCTATTCTCTTACGAATTGATGAAGCCTTTTCCTCCAAGGATTTCTGTCTCGGATTCCTTGCGCCAGCTAGGGCCTTAACTAGGTTTCGAAGCACGCGGTCAGAGTTTCCTCTTGGCACGGACCTTTTCAAAAAGGGTGGCATGATGGCAGGTATACTACATTAGGTTAAACAAGGTATGTAAATACATTTCTACAGCGTTTGTGGTTAAGGAAGACTCATTCTATTATTGTTCTAAAATAAACAAGGTAATAATAGCCCTAAAGGTAAAAGAGTTGAACAATGAGTCTATAATCAAATCTATTCATTTTTTTTCCATAAATACAATACTAAATCGGTTATACTTACTAATGTTTAGACTTTACAAAAAAAACAAAATTCAGATTCAAAACAATAATATCATATAGTTCCAATCTAAAAGAAATACTTGGGTATAAATTCCCACATAACCACTGTTCAAATACTACAAAAGTCCGAGATAAACAACCAAATCATTTAACCAACAAAATTGTTCGCAATTTATTTTACTAAGGAACTAGACATACGAACTCGTACACATGCATAATCAAATAGAGTAAAAAAAAAACAATCAGGCATATAAAGGTGACGCATCTAGACGGTCCTGATCCTCCATGTATTGATCAGGGTCAAAATCAGCATCACCAGAATCATCGCTAGACGCGCTATCGGAATCAGAAGGGGTTCCTACAGATAAGGAATCACTCACAGTAAGTCGCGCTACGGAATCAGAAAGCTCTACAATTATTGGCTCAGGTGGTTCCTCCTCCCACATCATTATCTCACTTTCTTCCTCACTCATGAGATCCTCTCGCCTCACCGGCCAACCCCCTAGAATAACTACTCCGCTATCAGTATCGCTCAGAATTCCATCTATATCAGCTATTTCCCCCTCCTCATCAGCGTTATATCCATCCCCTAAGGTATCCTCATCAGCCTCTTCTACCACTCCTAAGGAATCCTCCTCCATAAATTCTCGCTGTTCCTCATCAGAATTTTCTTCGAAATCCTCCTCAAATTCTTCTTCTGGATCCTCATCGGGGTCCTCCTCTGGGTCCTCTTCTGGATCCTCCTCGAAATCCAACTCGTCGAAATTTATTAGTAACACTGAGTTTGGGTTTACTATAAAAACAACCTCCTCATTACTATCTCTCCTTGCCCCACTAGGCTCTGGAACGTCAACTCCGTCCCGACCCTCAATTTGCACTGCTCTTACTCTTCTGTCAAGATCTAGGTGAAACTGGTCACTCCTCTCATTCAGTGCAATCATCTCTTCTTCCATTATCCTTTCATACACTTGTTTGGACCTTTTGTAGATCATTTCCATTCGTCGGGTGTAACCTAAATCGCTTTCTCCCTCTTTTCTATCCCAAATTCCCAGAGCCTCTATTTCTGCCCAGGCTGAGGCATTAACTAAAGCTCTCCAGGGTTCCTCTCGGGTATTAATTCCTTCCTCGGCCAGTCTTTTCCCTTTATCCATGAAAGAAAAGTAATAATCAAACTTCCTGACTCACAAAGAAAGAAAACAAGACAATTAATTCCTGGGATAAGACAAAGATAGGTAATTCAGAGCATCAGAAATATAAACACAGAAATTCTATCATGCACACATCAAAATTATCCATGACATCATGCTTAAAGGCACCAAGCACAACACATCATATCCCCTTAATGTCTACCCCTTTTCTGTCGTCAATATTTTTTTCTACGTTAGTCTATCGATATAGATAAATAACACTAAATAAAACTCTCGCTCTGATACCAGTTGTAACATCTCGGAATAACTCGGGTCATACAAAAAGAGAAAATGAAATTTTAAAAAAAAACGAGATAAATATAATCCGAGTCAAACCGGGATGTTAGAAAGCAGTTAAAACGGATTTGAAGTGAAGGGAAGCTTGCGGATCGAGTTCTGTTAGCGTTATTATGAACTACTAGATAAGAAATTCTTAGCAGTGGATAAGAACGAAAAGTTAAATCCACTTATTACAACTTGAGAACGATGATCGCCTCATAAAACCAAATGTTCTTTAAACTTAATTTTGAAGTTCTTATCAAGACTTCTCTATCCTAATAATTTATTTCTTCAAGGGACAATCCTCACTCCCCAGACCTGCAACTTAACTTACTGCTAGTCATTGCCCAGATAGGTAACAACATCATCGCAAGGTCGTTAAGACCAAAAGTACACGTTAGCAATCGTCGCATATCAAATAAATAATAACACAAGAGTAAGTTTTAATTTAATAGCTGACAATTCACAGAACCGTACGCTTCGATCATGCTAATTAAGAATAATTATTTTCATGTAAAGATTAGTCAGCCATACTGCTGTACAATCCAGCCATACTGCCAGTACACTCCAATCTCCATAAGTGAGACAATACATTAGGGGGAGCTAACCCCTAAGCAAGTCTCTACCATAGACACTCGCCTTACTTCGGTGCCTATGGTTAAGAATGCATAGCCCCGCGGTGGCTCATAATGCCCCCATATACCGCGAGTAATTCATTTCCACCAATTGACGTCATACTACGTCCACTTTAAGGTTAGTGAGGTCATACTACCTCTGTTTATCAAAACAATGTATAAAAAATTATTTATTCGGAAAGATAACATTATTTATACTATATATATCCATGCTTTACTTTTGTATACCATTATTATATGATACATCGGACTAAATGCGAACTTCGCTGCGTGTACATACCTTAAGCAAGATAACCAATTCACAAGCGTCTTAATCAATTACCGGTCACGAATCGACATCAATTGCACAAGAACAAAACACCAAAATTGATGAACCAAGGTGATTTACGCGTGAGGATTAGAGAGTTTTTGGGAGTGTTTTCTTACTTGCAAATGGTTTGAAATGAAAAGATGTAAGGTAATTAGGAGATTAAGGAAATAAAGGAATTAAGGAAATTAAGGCAATAATTATAGAAGGCAATTACTCTCAATCTTTCAATATTCTTAGGAAGTTACAAATCTCCCAATCTTGCCCCATATAGCCAGCCAAACCATTCACATTCCCACTTTTATTTTTTTTTATTTTTTTGAAATTAAAGATAGATTAGGAAAAAGGTTTGGACTTAAAATGGTTTTAATTGCCTTAAAAGTTGAAGTCTCATGATCTAACCTACTAACAAAATAAATAATAAAAAGAAATATATTCTTCAAAAAAGAATAATAATAATAATAATAATATTACTAGCAAATCATTTAATATATCGAAAAAAAATATCGGGGTGTTACATATTTCCCGGAAATCTAGGGTTTGAGGCACCTCCCAAGTTTCGGCCAAAACTTCCACCATCGTGATTCCCCCTTCCAGCTTCATTACCACTACGTCCGTTAATGAGACGTTGTAGTTGGAAGCCTCTATGATTTCCCCCTTGCAACTATTGTTGTCCCATGCGAGTATAACACTCATACATTCTATGGCCCGGCTTACCACAGTAAGAACAGTCCACCAACGCACCCCGGCAGTCCCTTCCTGGGTGATTCTTCTGGCACCTCCTACAGTTGTAGATTCTTTCCTTCCCATTGCGATCATACAAAGGCTTCTGCATTCTAGCCTCTAGTCTCGAATTTCCTCCACTCTTGCTGTTTTGACTAGAATGGAAACCTTTTTCCTGGAAGCCTCCAAACGGTTTGTGCTTCTTAAATTGATTCTGGACTTGATTACTCGCATTCGTATCATTCTGAAACATGGGTTCTTTCCTCTTTTCCCCGCTATGGCTCATCTTCTCTTTTTCTTTCCTGATAACATTTCCAATCTGCGCAGCTCTCTTATATAGCTGGTCTAAAGTATCATATTTATCAGTCTCAATGTGCTTTTGGATCTCATATGATAAACCTAACTCAAAACGCTGAATTTTCTTTCCCTCAGTTGGGACATCCTCAGGGCAAAACTTCAAGTATTCCATAAATTTATGATAATATTCATCCACCGTTAAGTTTCCCATTTCGAACCTAGCAAACTCAATTAATTTGTCCTTCCTCACATGAGGCGGATAGAATTGGTCCCTTAACGCCCCCTTAAATCCTTCCTAGCTTAAGTCACCGTCGTTTTCTGATATCAACCTTATCTTACTATGTGTCCACCAATAGTCAACGTCTTCCACTAGAAAAAACGCGGCTTGGTCAACCATGAGCTCAGCAGGTTATCTTACCACACTAAAAAGCTTGTCAAATTCTCTCAGCCAGTTTTCCAGCATAGAAGGTTCATCTTTTCCACTATAAGTTGAGGGTTTACTCTGGGCTATTCTTTTACTAACTGACGAAGCCTTTTCCTCCAAAGATTTTTGTCTCGGATTCCTTGCGCCAGCTAGGGCCTTAACTAGGTTTCGAAGCACGCGGTCAGAGTTTCCTCTTGGCCCGGACCTTTTCAAAAAGGGTGGCATGATGGCAGGTATACTGCATTAGGTTAAAAAGGTATGTAAATACATTTCTACAGCGTTTGTGGTTAAGGAAAACTCATTCTATTATTGCTCTAAAATAAACAAGGTAATAGCCCAAAAAGGTAAAAGAGTTGAACAATGAGTCTATAATCAAATCTTCGCATTTTTTCCATAAATACAATACTTAATCGATTCTACTTACTAATGTTTAGACTTTTAAAAACAAAATTCAAATTCAAAACAATAATACCATATAGTTCCAATCTAAAAAGAAATACTTGGGTATAAAATCCCACATAACCACTTGTTCAAAAAAACTACAAAAGTCCGAGATAAACAACCAAATCATTCAACCAACAAAATTGTTCGCGATTTATTTTACTAAGGAACTAGACATACGATCTCGTACACATGCATAATCAAATAAAGTAGAAACGATCAGGCAAATAAAGGCGACGCATCCAGACGGTCCTGATCCTCCATGTATCGATCAGGCTCAAAATCAGCATCACCAGAGTCATCGCTAGACGCGCTATCGGAATCAGAAGGGGTTCCTACAGATAAGGAATCACTCATAGTAAGTCGTGCTACGGAATTAGAAAGTTCTACAATTATTGGTTCAGGTGGTTCTTCCTCCCACATAATTATCTCACTTTCTTGCTCACTCATAAGTTCTTCTCGCCTCACCGGCCAACCCCCTAGAATAACTACTTCGCTATCAGTATCGCTCATAATTTCATCTCTATCAGCTATTCCCCCCTCCTCATCAGCATTATATCCATCTCCCAAGTTATCCTCATAAGATTCTTCTACCACTCCTAAGGAATCTTCCTCCATAATTTCTCCCTGTTCCTCATCGAAATTTTCCTCGAAATCCTCCTCAAATTCTTCTTCTGGGTCCTCACCGGGGTCCTCCTTCGGGTCCTCTTCTGGATCCTCCTCGGGATCCTCCTCGAAATCCAACTCGTCGAAGTTTATTAGTAACACTGAGTTTGGGTTTACTACAGGAACAACCTCCTCAATAATATTTGTCCTTGCCCCACTAGACTCTGGAACGTCAAATTCGTCCCGACCCACAATTTCCACTACTCTTACCCTTCTGTCAAGATCTAGGTGAAACTGTTCATCCTCTCTTTCAATTCAATCATTTCTTCGTCCATTATCCTTTCATAGACTTTTTTGGATCTTTTGCAAATCATTTCCATTCGTCGGGTGTAATCCAAATCGCTTTCTCCCTCTTTAAATTCCCAGAGCCTCTATTTCTGCCCAGGCTGGGGCATTAACTAAAGCTCTCCAGGGTTCCTCTCGGGTATTAATTCCTTCCTCGGCCGGTCTTTTTCCTTTATTAATGAAAGAAAAGTAATAATCGAACTTCCTGACTCATAAAGAAAGAAAACGAAACAATTAATTTCTGAGATAAGACAAGGATAGATAAATCAGAGTATCAGAGATATAAACACATAAATTCTATCATGCACACATCAAAATTATCCATGACATCATGCTTAAAGACACCAAGCACAACACATCATATCCCCTTAATATCCACCCCTTTTACTCTCGTCAAATTTTATTTTTTTTTTACGTTAGCCTATCGATATAGATAAATAACACTAAATAAAACTCCCACTCTGATACCAGTTGTAACATCTCGGAATAACTCGGGTCGTACGAAAAGAGAAGATGACCTTTTTAAAAACGAAATAAATATTGTCCGAGTCAAACCGAGATGTTAGAAGGCAGTTAAAACGGATTTGAAGTTAAGGGAAGCTTGCGGATCGAGTTCTATTAGTGTTATTATGAACTACTAGATATAAGAAATTCTTAGCAGCGGATAAGAACGAAAAGTTAAATCTACTTATTACAACTTGAGAACGAAAATCGCCTCATAAAACCAAATGTTCTTTAAACTTAATTAGAATTTCTTATCAAGACTTCTATATCCTAATGATTTATTTCTCCAAGGGTCAATCCTCACTCCCCAAACCTGCAACTTAACTTACTGCTAGTCATTTCCCAGATAGGAAACAACATCATCGCAGGGTCGTTAAGACCAAAAGTACACGTCAGCAAACGTCGCATACCAAATAAATATTAACAACAAGAGAAAGATTTAATTTAAAAGCTGTCAATTCGCAGAAAAAGTACGCTGCGATCATGCTAATAAAGAATAATTATTTTCATATAAAGATTAGTCAGCCATACTTCTGTACTATCCAGCCATACTGCCGGTACACTTCCAATCTCCATAAGTGAGACATTACATTAGGGGGAGCTAACCCCTAAGCAAGTCTCTACCATAGACACTCGCCTTACTTCGGTGCCTATGGTTAAGTATGCATACCCCGCAGTGGCTTATAATGCCCCCATATACCGCGAGTAATTTATTTCCACCAATTGACGTCATACTACATCCACTTTTAAGGTTAGTGAGGTCATACTACCTCTGCTTACCAAACAGTGTATCATAATTATTTATTCGGAAAGATAACATTATTCATACTATATATATCCATGCTTTACTTTTGTATACCATTATTATATGATACATCGGACTAAATGCGAACTTCGCTGCGTGTACATACCTTAAGCAAGATATCCAACTCACAAGCGTCTTAATCAATTCCCGGTCACGAATCGACTTCCTACAAGGTTCAATCGTATTCGGGAAATAAGCAAACACACACATTTTCCTCAAATCATCCATAGCACACATATACAATTACACCCATACCTAGAATACCACACACAACATGAACATCCATCACATACTATAACATGGTAAATGCACAAAACAGGATAGCATACATAATCTGTTCAGAAACACAACTTAAAACTGTCAAACTGAAAATCAGACTTCACCATTGCTTCCGGAAGGCATCAAAACCCCCAGGTACCAACTTCCATAATTTATAACATAGTATAAGTATTTTTAACCTAATTTCAAAGCCAAAAATGTTCCAAAAACACATTTTTTTCACCATTTTCGAAACCTACGGGATTTTGTCATTTTATTTTTTTTCATCACAAAAAATATAAATTTCAATGCTTTATTTCCTATTAAATCTAAATAACAAAATTTACACAATTTTCATGATCATCTACAAAATTAAATTTTAATTAATTATTATTTTTTTTCCTCAAAAATAATTCTTTTTACACAAATGTACACATACATACACATCACATATATACATGTATATTTCTCTACCAACATTATAAATTCCTCCTATTAATCAATAAAAATAAATTTCTAACACCACATACATTTTTTTTTTCTATGAGCATCTTTTATATATATATATATATATATATATATATATATATATATATATATATATATATATATATATATATATATATATATATATATATATATATATATATATATATATATATATATATATATATATATATATATATACATATATATATATATATATATACATATATATGTATATATATATATATATATATGTATATATATATGTATATATATATATATATATGTATATATATATATATATGTATGTATATATATATATATATGTATATATATATATATATATATATATATATATATATATATATATATATATATATATATATATGTATATATATATATATATATATATATATATATATATATATATATATATATATATATATATATATATATATATATATTTATATATATACACTTTTCAATCATCCATCAAACAAATCCTTCACACACATATAAACATATCTAAAACCCTAAAACCATACATTAATTTAGATAGAAAAATACATCATACTTTCATACATGAATTTTAAATCATAAACAAATCATAAATTATAAAATAACACACATAAAAAAAATCATAGAAATTTAAATTAAAACTTAAAAATAAAACTAGGTTAAGAATTTACTCACAATTTGCACAAGAACAAAACACCAATTGATGAACAAAATGATGATATTAGGCGTGAGTAGAGGGAGTTTGAAGAAGAATATTTTTTTTTCCTTGAGTTTTCTAAGAGTTTTGAAAGAAGAATGCTAATGATGAGACTAAGGTAATTAGGAAGATTATGGAAATAAAGGAATTAAGGAAACAATTATTCAAGGCAATAATTTTTGATCTTTCAATATTCTTACAAGGGGTTACAAATCTCCCATCTTGCCCCATATGGCCGGCCAACTCTCCAACTTCCCTCTTTTTTTTTTTGAAATTAAAGATAGGTTAGGGAAAAAGGTTTGGGCTTAAAATGGTTTTAATTGCCTTAAAAGTTGAAATCTCATGATCTAACCCAATAACAAAATAAATAAAAAATACCCTTCTAAAAAGAATAATAGTAATAATATTACTAGTAAATCATTTAATATATCGGAAAAATATCGGGGTGTTACAGTTACTTCTGAGAGAAGGTTGGTTATCATGCATAGTGGTAGGCGGTTATCAGCACTAAAGAAGGAGAATCATGATGGTGAGGAGTAGTGTTCAGTTACCTAAGAGAAGTTAGGGTTCTGGGAAGTTAGTAGCTTATGGGCCAAGTAAGGAAGTTGGGGATTACAGAAAAAGACCCTTCGCCGAGAGTCAAGGTCAACCAAAAAGGTCAAAGGGTATCAAGGTAATATGACATTGATAATTTAAATAAATAGATGAGTAAATAAATGTTACCATGACAATACAGTTTTTAATGAGTCTCTATAACTCATATTCATTACTACATGCATACACTATAAAAAAATTAAAGGAGCTAATTAAGAATTAACAAACCATGCACCACTTTAAGATTTACAACTTACAAAAAATACTTACTACCTTAAAAGATAATAAGATGATTTAATAATTATTTGGTCATGAAATAATCCTTGTTATTATGAAGTAAAACAACATTTAAATGTTACAACATAAAAGTATGATTAAAACTCAATTAAATTAGTTATAAAAAAAAGACTTCTTATGATATATTTGTTATTATATAGCCGTTATGAACTAATTGACACTCATAAATATCTATAATTTAATATTCATTAAAGAGGTTTTGGTAATAAAACTATCATAACCCTCACAATAAATGATAAAATAATCACCAAGAAATGTAAGCTAATATCAATTAACATAATTTCAATATCCTATAAAAAACATATAAGTTTGGGACATACAATCACATAATAATGACACAATTAGAAGTCAATTTTCCATAAGACCACTCTCTAATGAAACGTATTTCATATAATCTAAATAATTAATTTCGCATTACTTGAACAAATAAATCAATAGCTTAAGCTAAATTCTTCATAGTAGCTAACTTGTTCTTCTTTCATTTCTTTGTCACACAAAAGACCTATATTACCAAATTAATAAGCCTTGTGGTGAAAGCAATTTTCTCTTAGACTTTAATCACATAAATGATTAGATAATGATGGAACCCATATCACATATAAGTTATCCACAAAAGAATAATAATAACTTTCTTAAATTGTTGGAAATATAGACATTTTTTAGGTCTTCTCAATGTCTTATTATAGCTACAATCATAAACACATATTATTAACACATTATTAATAATAATTATATATATAACATTTGTATATGAAAAAAGGGGTTAGAGTTGTGGTTAACATGTGTTTGAGAAGGAAAAGTATGTAGTGACTTGAAGATTTCGTTGCATTAAGAAAATTATTTTTTTACTATCTCAAGTGTAGATAGACAAGACTTTCCTAGGGTTAACACATCCACCATAAGCAATGTCTACTCAATACTTGAGTTGTGGAGCAAACACCACTGTTGCACAAGTGAATGAAAGAATAAGAGAAAATAGAATAAGAATTGTGTATCTCCATGTTAGAGTATATAAGATAGGGGCCTCAACTATCAACTTAAGCTTTTGATTGAGTTGATTCCTTAACATGTATCAGAAGCCAATCTAATAAGCGCTCTCACGAGTTTGAATCTCAATCACCCTTCAAATTCAAGTGGAATATTTCGCACTAGGTATGAGAAGGGTCTAAGCTGCATCCACACTTCTAGGCCTAAGGGTTCTCGTGTGAGAGATTTGTTAGAGTATATAAGATATCTTGGGATCTCAACCATCAGTTTAAACATTGATTTAGTTGGTTCTTTGACACTCCAAAGAATGAAGCACTCATGATATATAGGCACTACCCAACGGTCATATTTTAATGTTGTTAATGTTAATTAAAGAGCTTATTTACTAGGATTAAAGTACCCCCTCAATGAAAATATAGTTGTTGGAAGCATTAGTATAAAATCAATTGATTAATGGCAAACCAATAAAATGTCAACGGTAACGACGAGAAGTTCCTACATTTAAAAATCCATTAATTCGACATTTGTTACTGATCCCTAGAATGTAACTCCTCGTGAACAAGTGTTTTGCGCCTTTTACAAACCTTCGTAAACTATTCTTTTTCTGCAGATACTTTTAAGGCAAGTTAAGATTGTAGTATCTCCAGAACAGTTTTCCTTATATAATATTAACTAAATCTAAGAGGCTAAACTAATTGTCGTTTTTGTCTATATTTGTATCATATAATTGGTTAATCTTCTCGTAAATAGCTAATTAGAAAATATAAAATGAAATGATTTTTTTTGATCGATTTTGGGTCTTGTTAATCGAATAGCAAATTCAAAAAAAGAATAAATGTGGAATTATGTTATAATGGTCTGTTGTGTAAAAGCGGAGAAATAGCTGCAATCTAGTTTGTCTAGAAGTTTGTAGTTTTCCCATAAATGTTAAAGAATAAGAGTAATAACATCTGAGCCTTTGTTGTGAAAACGACAATAATATTTATTCTTTTGAAGATTTGTTTTTTCTATCATGCAACTAATTCATCTTGAAGTTTATCTAGAAAATCCCTCATTGGATCCTTCTATTCCCTGTAAACCTTATTTGTTTGCAAATGAAATGTCTTGGAAGATGCACCGTTAGAAGATGTAACAGTTTCCTTTCTGTCTTACATTAAAATGGAAAACCGGTTAACAATTGTAGTTGCGCCAAAATTGTCAGTTGTACTGGTAGATGTTTAGCGTTGGGGGTAATTCGTGTCCAAACTCACATTGATTTTTTGCTCAACTTGGCTCCTTTACATTTGCAAGAAATGTATTCTTGACCGTTGTTTGTATTACGACTTAGGAGAGGAACATATTTATTATTGGTAGAGACTAGGGGGAAGTCTACATTTACGTGAGCTTAATGGGTCTAGTGGTTGACAGTTTGGCCGGATCGAACCCCATTAGAGGCACTCATAGTGGTTTCCTCTATCTTCTGTTTTACTTTAAGATGGTCTAGCTTGTGTATTTGGAATTCTGAATTTGGTAACCTAGTTAAGATTCTAGTTATACTTTTTGTTTCTTGCTATTTAATGCACTTTTTTAACCATTAATATCTATAGTTATGCACTTGTGCAAAATTATAATATATATTTGAAATTATAAAATTATTTTTAAACAAATAAAATAAAATTCCGATGAACTATGTTGATGTAGATGTACACATCATCTACAGGGCGGGCCCTAAGGATAGGCCAAAGGGGCCATCGCCCAGGCCCCAAGTTAAAGGTTCAGAAATGCATTTTTAGATTGAGGCCCATTATGAAGTATACAAAATAAGAAAGGGCCCAACCATCCAATTAAGTAAACCAGAATAAGGAAAGTTGAATAGGCACTAATTAAATTTAATGGAGTTATTAATGACAATTGCAGATTTCATTCCCAAAAAAAATTGACCATCAATTTCGGTGAACGGTGATTACGACTTAAATTGCCAATTCCCTTTGGCGGTGGCCGTTGGTTTATCTTCTCCATTCCTCCCATGAGTTCTTCAACTTCCAAGTAAATTTATGGCGTAATGGTATGATTTTTTCCAATTTAAGTTGATTTAATTTTTGATAGACAACAAACAATTTCTT
The DNA here is from genome assembly GCF_026212465.1 of Amaranthus tricolor. Taxonomy (NCBI): domain Eukaryota; kingdom Viridiplantae; phylum Streptophyta; class Magnoliopsida; order Caryophyllales; family Amaranthaceae; genus Amaranthus; species Amaranthus tricolor. The sequence goes on from NC_080055.1 coordinate 15,851,295, forward strand.
CAATATCTCAAAATTTGACACTAAGCAATCAATTTCTTCATCCCAAATCCAGTTCTCCATATCTCGTTTTGCTGGTCAACTCCTATTTGGCCGGTTGTTCACCGTTTATGGCTTTGCTGCCACTGTCTTAGTGTATTTCCAAGTAATTTACTTCTCCCTTGACCCTTCATCTTAAATTCTAAGATTAGTATGTAGGTTGAATTCCATAATCTGAATTGAATTCAGGATTTTGAAATTTACACATGAATGTAAGTTTTTGGTTATTTATATTTCAAATGAATTAGATTTCAATGCTAAATTGTCGGTGCAAATGTATGGCTTATGTATTGGTTTTATTTGCAAAATGTCTTATTTTTAATGAATATTAATAATTGCAAATGCCAAATAGATGTCTTATTTCAAATCGTTGGTGCAAATGTCATTGAATTAGATAATCTTAGTGGCATTTGGCAAATCTAATTTCATGTCTTTTGTTAATGAATATTTTAATTAACAAATGAATGTGATTTTAATTTTATAATGAATATTCATATTTAAATTTTAGATTTCATTTGCAACTCGGTTTCAAATTTCGGGAGTTGTATAAATGCATCAATCGCTAAACATCGTGCTCCCTCAGGTGCTATAAATTTTATTTTTTTTAATTATAGTGTGAGTGTGTGAATTAATTTCATAAATATAATGTTGCCTAAAAAACATTTATGTGGAAATGAAAAAGAAATAAGAGAAAACGTAATTAACCGTTTATTCACAAATTTATTATTCCCTCCTATTCATTTTAAGTGTCCTATTTACTTTATGCACTCTATCCAATGCACTTATTTAATTCTTAAAATATCGAGTTATGTATAATTAAAAATTATAAAAAGTTAGATATTAATAATCTTTACATCAAAACGAATCAAATAAGATGCTACATGACTATGTTTTAACTTATAGATTAATAATAAAATGCATTTTAAGAGTGATAGACGAATAGGAGGGAGTATTAGAAATACCGATGTCAATGACAATATTTGAATTAATCACCAATATGAATATGAATCTAGCGCCACTCAACACGAGAATAATTTACCAAATGATCATAATAATGTGTCTAATGATGATCCGATTAATATACCAAATGATATGTCAAATAATGCTCCGATTGATTACCAAATAATATGTCAAATAACGTTTCTATTAATTGACCAAATTTGTCTAATATTGTTGTTGATGATGACGTAGATCAAAATAATTCTAATAACTGTATCATTTATGATGAACAAGGACTTCCTTTGAATTTTTATGATCCAACAAATTGGGTCATTCTTGATAATAAATTTAGAGACATTTTAGTTGAGAAAGGTCCTGTATTTCTCATCAACAACAAATGACTCTTATAATATCATGTGTGAATATTTCAATAAGTAAAATAAAAATTCAAGAGTATTTTACAGAGTTTTTGGAGGTGAATGATACTTTAGGATTAGGATTTAGGACTATTTATAGAATTGCAAAATGTATTAAAAGCTCTTAATCTCGATGTTGACGATATAAGTGGTCAATGTTATGATAATGGTTCTAATATGAAAGGAAAACATCAAGGTGTACAAAAGCGTTTACGTGAAATAAACCCTAGAGCATCATATATGCATTGTGCTTGTCATAGTTTAAATCTTACTCTTTGCGACATAGCACATTCTTTCTCACGAGCCATTTCATTCTTTATAATTGTTCAACGCTTATATACACTATTCTCTAGTTCCACAAAAAGAAGGAAAATATTGCTTGACAATGTTTCTGAACTTACTGTTAAATATTTATCTAATACTCGTTGGGAGAGTCGAATTAAAAGTATTAAAACAATTAGATTTCAAGGTCCCCAAATAAGATTAGCTTTGTCTATGCTTTATGATTCTTATGGTAATGATGCTAAAACTAAGAGTGACGCTGAGTCTTTGTATAATGCACTTGGAAGTTATGAGTTTTTGCTTGGTATGGTCATGTGGTATGAAATATTCTTTGTTATAAATAAGATAAGCATGACCTTGCAATCTAAATCTATGTGTATTAGTGTCACTATAGAACAAATAGGATACATGTTGTCATATTTTGTAAAGTTTACAGATGAAATATTTATTTCTTGCCTAAATATTGCTAAAATATTGCATTTGATATGGATGTTGAACTCACCCTTCCAATAAAGTATTGTATAATTAGAAAAAAACATTTTAATGAAAATGATTTGGTGAACAAACCAATTCAATCACCTAAAGAATTGTTTAAAGTTGAGTACATTTTGGTTGTCGTGGATAAGGCGATTAGTTCTTTGAAAAGTAGATTTGAGCAACTAAAACATTTTGAAAATATTTTTGGATTTTTGTTTGATATTAATAAGTTAAAGACATTAGACAAAAAGGAATTAAGAGAATGTTGTACATCTTTTCACAACACTTTTTCTCATAGAGATTCATCTGATATTAATTTAAATGACTGTTACTCGGAATTAAAAGTTTTACAATCTAATTTGCCAAATGAACTAATGACTTGCATAGAAATTCTTGAGTTTATTTAGTCAGCTGATTGTTGTCCAAATGCTTCAATTGCTTATAGAATATTATTAAATGTTACAATGACTGTGGCATTCGCAGAAAAAAGTTTTTCAAAGTTAAATTTGATCGATTTCAGTTCATCAATGCTTCAATTGCTTAAAGAATATTATAAATGATTTTGCTTCTCGAAAAGCTCGTAGAACTCATTTTACATTTTAAAAACTTTTATAAGAGGGGGACCTAGTTTTTTCATTTCACCTAGGGCTCATAAAATGTCAAAACCGGCACTGATCATCTACATCATGATAGTTGCAGTCAAGAAGGTCCAACATCAAAGTTAACAAAGACTCACTTTTAGATGTTCATCAAAAATATTTTCAGTAGTTTAACTTTTAAAATTTGTTTTGAAATTTGAGTTGTATTTGAACTTTGTATTCATTACTTTATTTTATTTCTTAAGAAAATAAATTGTGAGAACTGATAATTATACAGTCTATAATTTAAAGAATTTGTAAAGAATTAATTGAAATATTGAAAAGTATAAGCTTGTTATAAAAAAAAACTTCCAAAAATAAGTTTTATGAAATTTAATCCTCAAAATTAATGTCTACATGTCAAAGCTTAGGTTAGGTGTGTTCGTTGATATTAACAGTGAACAAACTTTTTTTATTTTTTTGTCCCTTCCAACGCTATTATATTGTCTCTCTTTTGTTCGTTATTAGAAACAGCAAAAAAAGAATTTTGACTTTTTCTTCTTACTAGTTTCTTTGTTCGCTGTTAGTTGTTACAAACATACCTAATCTTAGACTCGGACACAAAGACGCTTATTTTGGAAATTAAAATTTTCCGAAGCTTATTTTGGGAAAATTTTTTCATCCAGTCTCCTGAGAGAGACGTCTCTTAGGCCTAGCCCATTAAATCTTAATGTCCACTTAATGTATTTTTAATGCCTACTTACATTATCCTAAATGCGTACTTACAACATACTTATTGCCCACCGAAAAAGTACTTAAAATGCCTATTTATCATATTCTTAACGCCTACTTACAATATACTTAATGAAAACCGAGTAAGTACTTAAGTATGTTCACAACAACAAAACACGAAGTTTTTAGACGCTTATACATTAATGTTTTCGACGGTTTCTTCCATCTAAAATTTTTTTTTGACGCTTGTACAAGCATCTAAAAAGCAATCGTCATAAATCTTTTTAGACACTTTATTTTAAACGCTTTATTATGTATAAATTATGTTGTTATCGACACCTAAACTTTTCTACAATGTGTTTTGCGCCTTATGAAAACAACATTTTAGCTTTTGTTTTTAGACGCATCAAAGTATCTAAGAGGTTTATCGACGATTTTCTTTGTTGAAAAAAAGAAGATTTAGACACTTTTATTCGTCTAAAAGTGTTTTAGACGCATTAAGGCGTCTTTAAGGGTTTAAATGGTTTAGTGGATTAAAATACTACAAGAGTTTTTAGACACTTTAATGCGTCTAAAAGAAGTTCCATTAAAGTTAGTACAATGATATGAGCCAAATATACATTCTCCCTGTAGACTCAATTAGGCACGGGAACAGCAACAAGAGGGGGGGGGGGGGGGGGGGTGAATTGTTGTTGTTACTAGTTTAAGCGTTTTTGCCCTGTTATTGCGGAATTGAATTAAAATAAATAAAGCTTAAACTTAGAGCAAAATAATAAAAGAGACAATTGATTTTTACGTGGAAACCTTCTGGGCCTAAACAGAAGGAAAAACCACGACCCCTCGGGATTTCTAAATTCTCCACTATGTTTAAGGCAATTAGTTACAATTACAATAAACACCTTACTCCACTCGAAGCGAATCAACTAGGCCAACTCTTCTCTCTCAAATTGCTTTACTCAAAACAACAAACTCAGCTTTACTAAAAGCTAAACTCTTCAATAGCTTCACTCAAAGCTATCTAATTCCCCCTTACACTCACCAGAGTCTAATTACAAGTTCTCTCAAAAACCGTTACAAAAAGGATAAGAATTTTAAAAATAAAATCAATGAGTTGCTCAACAAAATATTATGAGTTAATTGGTAATTTTCAAAAAAAATATTTCTTGTGGATTTTCAAAAATAATCGCATGAAAATAACAAAGTTCATACGTTAGATATTAAGGAACAGCTGAATTCACTTGCTATTTATAAAAAATAAAATCTCTAAGAAAATGGGATAATCTAATCCATTATTCATTTATCAAAAGAACATGGGAGTAATGTGGATTAATCAAACAGACGGTTATTTCCACAAGACTTGATTAAATCAAGCATACGGTTAAAACAAATATAACCGTTGTTCCCATTTACTAATAATAGGTTCTGTTCCCTTTAAGCAGCAGTTTCTTCAACAGCAGTTCCTGTTCCAGTAATAACTGCTGGAACTTTTATGCTGTTTATAGAAACGGTTAGACTTACTAAAAATAGGAATGGTTACATGCTAACTAATTATAGGAACGATAACCTATTTTCTAATATAAAGACCGTAACTAAAATAATAATAATAGCTAAGACTTTTTCAACAGCAGTTGTTCCTATATTTAGCAAATCCAATATTTACTAAATATAGATCTTAAAATAATGCTATGTAAATACGAAAAATCATTTTGGAAAACCTTTTGCCAATTAACTTTAATAAATTATAATTGCAACAAATTAACTATATTTTCTACATCAACTAAAAAATAATAATTAAATAGTAATCAGAATTTTTAGCGGACGTAGGCTGACTCCAGTTAGGAACAGTGCACTGTCTCTGAATTCCAGTTTAGCTAAAACATCCAACTTGGGAACAGTAGACTTCCTGTCTCCATTTTACATTCCAAGTGATATACTCTTCTAACATCTCTTGAATCCTTTTGACACGTACATTTCCATAAACAAAGCCATAGGTACTATCAACGATCATAATTACGACCGGATATCGACCTGCACATATAAAAAACATATTTGTTTAAATACAGTGTAGTCATCATCAAAACTCAAGAGGTCCAACAAATTCCCCCTTTTTGATGATGACAAACTTTTAAACAAACTTAAAATAAAATTAGAGTAAAACCAATATTGAAGAGCATGTTAGAGATTAAGACAACTCTTCTTAACTTAGTAAATATAATTTATCAAGCATATCATGAATCAAATTACTCTAAAAATAAACATAATAATCCTGAGCATAAAATTTCAGCATATAATTTCAGCATAGAACATAAGCAGTGGTTCCAGTAAATGATCTAAACAAGCAATACAGTTCATCGTGATCATAAGCGTCAGAGCATTAAGCTATACTGACAAAAGGTTAACTATACTTTGATAATCACTGCAAACAACCAGCAACAGCAAGCAATAAACAATCATTCATAGCACACAGCCAAACAGCCTTAGATCATGAATCATAACCTTAATCCTAATATCCTACATAATAGTTGTAGATATAGACTAAGCATACTCAAGCATTCTTTAAGTTTATGCCAAAATATTCCCCCTTTTGACATCATTCAAAAAGAATTGGAGCAATCAAACCACAACACTTACTACATAGTCAAAGAGAGAATAAGTATGCAAAAACTAAAACGCAATACCAATGAATGCAAACGTGAGCAGCAATGACTAATTTTCACAAGCTATTAGTAGCGCAAAAGAAATGTAGTGCAACAAAGTATGAATTATAGTACCCCAGCTGGTATAGTGAAAAACAAAAAGGATTGTTTGACAAAAGTGATGGTTGCAACAAATGAAAAGATATTAAAAAGCATCAGGAAGAATTAAGATGCAGGAGCTTCATCATCCACATATTCTGTCTCCACCTCTACTGTGTCGAGTTTGGCCCCCAAACGTGCTTCCATTTGGTCCATTTGAGCAGATAGTGAGGCTATAGAGTCACAAATTTCATCTTTAAAAACAAGGAAGCTGGACTGCAATTCGTTAAGTTTCAGGAGAATGGAGGATAGATGAGCTGTTGGAACTGTAGTGTCACCTAAACCTTGATTTGGTGATGTGTGTACTAGTGGTGGTGATGATGGTGGTATAGGTGACTGTGGTGGTGAAGAAAAGTTGTGGGATGAAGGTGTGGTCGGTTTAGGTGAGGAAGGATGACTTGGTTCAGCTGTTGTGTATGAGGTTGAGTCATCGTCAAGAATAACAACACGTTTTTTGCCTTTGGAAGCTAGCCTTCGACTCTTTCTAGGGGTTGAACCAGAATGTTGCTTGTCAGGCAAAGAACCCTTCTCATTTTCCTCCTTTTCTTCTTCCACAGCTTCCTTCACATTTTCCTTTTCAGCTTCCCCCTTACATGAACTTTCCTCCTGTTCCTTATCAGAATGCCCTTCGGCCTTCGCAGTGGCAGAGGGAACAAGCTCCTGTTCCTCCTTATTATTTAATTCCTCCTCCTCAACTTTTTCTTCATTTTCTCCTTCATTGGTGCCCTCCTTGTTGTCATAAATCACATCAGATTGTTCACAAATATTCTCAAGAGTCCCATTTTCATTTAGTTTAAGATGCAAGTTATGCAGACACTTAACACCTATTTTGTTATTTGGACCCATGGGAAAAATTTGACCTTCAAGAGGAACACCTAGCTTCCTAAAGATCTATGTCAACAAACCACCATATCCTATCACATATCTTTTTGAAATACAGTCACTCAAATGAGAAATCATCAATGAGGGAAAGTTAATTTTGATGTTATTAGCCATACAGTATATCAATGTAGCATCTCTTAGACTTACCTCACTGCGTTTGGATGTGCGAGGCAAAATGAATCTTCGTGCTATATTATATAACAGTTTGCGCATAGGAGACAGTACATTGTGGCTAACCTTTCTCCTTTTTTCATTTATCCCCAAAAACTTACAGACAAGCTTCTCATCAATCCCAGAAAAAACGGACGCCATTGTCAATATAAAAGTTTGAAACAAACTCACGCATCAATTCTGGGTACATTGGATTACAGCAGTGTTCTGCCACCAAAGATTCCCAAAATTAATTTTGTAAGATTGCGTGTAATTGAGGAAAAAAATTGGATTCATACCATTGCTTGTCAAGTCCAAAACCAATAATCATTTCTTTGGATAATTCTTCAGCGCTGACTAGAACAACAATTTTTGCTCTTTTTGACGAATTTGAGGACGATTTCTTCATTGTAGAGTCGTTCTTTCTCTTTTTGCTTGCATGCATTCCAGAGGCAACCGGGGTTCCCTGCTGTTCCCTTGAAGACGACTCAGGTGTAGTAATTAGAGATGTTGGGTGAACGATTTTTAAAGGTTTAGGTTGTTTCATCTTTGGTGTACGACTCTTAGCTCTCATGGTTATTTGATGAGTTTGTGGAGTTAAATTTTGCAGAAAATGCGGGAAGATGAAGATGAATTTGGGATTCAGAGTTGATTGCGATTGAGGATGAAGGGTTTAGGGCTTAACGTGTGAGAGTGTATATAATGAATGTGAGGGGACGTGTGTTTAGGTGTTTCATATTCCTTATTTAATTTATGCGTATGGACACCAAGTGTGAAATGGAAACAGACGGATTTAGTGAAGAATTATGATGATTTAACTCTGACTATTTTAATGGAAATTGCTGGATAAATATATGTAAATATATTTTATGAAACTAAAATAAAATAAATGAAAATTTTATGCTACTACAGTCTGATCAAATTATACATGCAATCATAAGAGCATTCACAGTATATACTTTCAAATAGTGTGTACCTTATCCTTTCGATAATCGATTTTTCAATCAAGATTTTTGTGGTTGATCGACCTTTTCAATTTTCATTTTGTCTTTAAAGATCACATATGTCACTTACTTTAATGCAGCTTGATCATGCCAAGTTCTAATCTCATTTTCTCATGTTGTTCCCTTGGAAGCGATTTAGTCATGATATCAGCTATTTGCTCGTTAGTGTTTACATGCTTTACAATAATATGTTTATTTTCAACATTGTCCTTAAGAAAATGATGCCTAATGTGGATGTGTTTTACTTGTGAATGATGCACTGGATCTTTTGATATGCATATGGCACTGGTATTATCACAATAAATAGGAACACATTCAAACTTAATACCAAAATCTCTTAGTTGTTGTTTTATCCAAAGCATTTGGGAACAGCAAGCTGCTGCTGCTACGTATTCAGCTTCGGCAATGGATAATGCAACAGTATTTTGTTTCTTTGAACACCATGACACTAAACATGAGCCAAGAAATTGTACCATACCTGACGTACTTTTTCTATTTACAAGATCTCCTGCATAATCTACATCACTAAAACCTTTCAAATCATAGACATCACTTTTAGGGTAAAATAGGGACAAGTCGTCAGTTCCTTTCAGATATCTTAAAATTCGTTTAACTGCAGTGAGATGTGATTCTTTAGGATTGGATTGAAATCTAGCACATAAACCAACACTAAAAGCAATATCGGGTCTACTAGCAGTTAGATATAATAAAGAGCCAATCATGCCTCTATACATAGTTTGATCAATATTTGTTCCATTTGAGTCTTCATCTAATCTAACATTTGTAGCCATAGGTGTATTGTTGGTTTTAACATTATTCAAGCCATATTTCTTGAGAAGTTCTTTTATATATTTTTGTTGGTGTATAAAGATACCATTAGCTGTTTGTTTAATTTGTAACCCAAGGAAGAAGTTTAATTCTCCCATCATGCTCATTTCAAATTCGGTGCTCATTAGGTTAGCAAATTCTTTACACAACAGTTCATTGGTGGCTCCAAAGATAATACCATCAACATATATTTGAACAACTAAAATATAGGAACCTCTATTCTTAAAGAATAAGGTTTTGTCAATTTTGCCTCTTACAAAGTCATTTTGAATCAAAAACTTTGATAGTCTTTCATTACATTGCCTAGGATCTTGTTTCAAGCCATAAAGAGCTTTATCAAGCTTGTAGACATGATCAAGAAACGAGGTATTTTCAAAGCCTAGGGGTTGTTCAACAAATAATTCTTCATCAAGAAAACCATTTAAGAAAGCACATTTCACATCCATTTGATATAATTTAAAGTTCATAAATGCAGCAAAAGCAATAAGATTCTTATAGCCTCTAACCTTGCTACCGGAGCAAATGTCTCGGTATAATCAATACCTTCTTGTTGATTGTATCCTTTGACCACGAGCCTTGCTTTGTTTCTTACAATTATTCCATGCTCATCAAGTTTATTCCGAAATACCCATTTCAAACCAATTACCTTTTTGTGCTTTGGTTTGGGTTCCAAGTGCCATACTTTATTTCTTTCAAATTCATTCAATTCGTCTTGCATGGCCACGATCCATTCGGAATCCTTTAGAGCTTCATCATGATTCTTGGGCTCGAGTGATGATAGGAACGCAAAGTGTGCACAAAAGTTTCTCATTTGAGATCTAGTTTGTGTTCCTCTATTCAAATCACTTATAATCAAATCAAGAGGATGATAACTTTGATATTTCCAAGGTCCGGGCACAAATTCTCTTGTGGGAACAGTAGTATGTTCTGGTTCATCAGCTTGATCGTCATTCTGTTCAGCTATTGGATTAGCTTGCTCTTCTGTGGGAACAGCTAGATTGGGAATAGTCTATTGGTTCTGAAGTACTGGCTGTTCCTGATCAAGATCGTTCCTTTCTGCCTCTTCTGGGATCAGCTGTTCACCTGCTGTTCCTTGATCATGCATTTTCATTTCTTCTTCATCATTCTCTAAATTTGCAAGACCTATCTTAAAATTATTTGTATCATGTTCACTTGACAAAAAGTTAGTTTCATCAAAGATTATGTGAACAGTTTCTTCCACGCTCATTGTTCTTTTGTTATAAACTCTGTAAGCCTTACTATTTGATGAGTAGCCAAGAAATACTGCTTCATCAATCCTTTCATCAAAATTCCCTATATTGTTTTCCATTCACATGAACAAAACATTTGCATCTAAACACACGAAAATAGGAAATATTTGGTTTAACACCTTTAAGCAATTCATAGGGTGTCTTTGAAGTGATTGGTCTTATTAATACATGATTCAAAATATAACATGGAGTTAACAGCTTCGGCCCAAAAACTTCAAGGTAGACCACTAGCAATTAACATGGTTCTAGCCATTTCCTCTAAAGTTCTATTTTTCCTTTCTACTACACCATTTTGTTGTGGTGTTCGTGGTGCCGAAAAATTATAACTTAACCCATGTTCATTGCAATAATTCATAAAACTTGAATTTTCGAATTCTCTACCATGATCTGAACTTATGTGAATAATTTGATTATTGGTAGATTTTTGTATTTTGTTAGCGAAAAAAACAAACTTATCAAAAATAAAATCCAAGTAAATCTACTGTAATCATCAACAATAACAAACACATATCTTTTGCCACTACGGCTTTGTGTTCTCATAGGTCTACATAGATCCATATGTAATAATTCAAGTGGATTAGTGGTGGTCACAATATTTTTTGATTTAAAAGATGACCTCACTTGTTTTCCTTTGGCACAAGGATGACAAATATCATCCTTAACGAATTTTATAGCTGGTAGTCCTCTAACTAGGGCTTTTGATCATAATGTATTAATCAATGTATAACTGGCGTGACCTAGACGCTTATGCTAAAGAAGTGGGTCGTCTTCTATAACGCTTAGACACGTTAGACTGGTTTTGGGAACAGTGTCCAGGTCCACTACATAAGTGTTCTCTTTTCTGATTCCTTCAAGAACGATGTCTCCTGTGTCATTCCTTGAAATAATGCACCTTTCAGAAGTAAAGTTCACAGAGTTACTTTTATCGCAAATTTGAGAAATGCTAAGTAAGTTATGTTTCAAATTCTCGACTAAAAATACATTATCGATAGCATGGGAACATGACCTTCCAACTTTTCCTTTGGCGATTATCTCACCCTTCATATTGTCACCGAAGGTTACTATTCCCCCATCATAGGCTTCAAGTGAGAGAAATTTAGATTTTTCACCCGTCATGTGCTTGGAACAACCACTGTCGAGATACCATGAGCTGTTCCCCCTCACTTGGACCTGAAAGAAATTAATGGTTAGTTATAGGAACCCAAACTTTCTTGGGTTCCTTGTCGATTTTGCATGAATCATTTTTTGTTAATCAGAATGTTATCGACATAATTTCTGTTGGACACAGTGTACTGTTCCCTTTTGGTGCACTAGTTCTTCAGATGGCCAGTTCCTCCACAGAAGGAACAGATTCTGTCACTAGGGAGATCAACGTAAGCCTTTTTCTTCTTGTTATTCTTAAAATAATTTAGGCCTAGTGAATTTTTACTTTTGGCATCTTGAATCCATTTGGGAGTAATTTTGATTTTCCCTTTTTCTCTTGAATTTTATTCAAGCTTATCATCATTGTTACGGTTGGATTCTAGATTCACTTTTAAATTTTGAAATTCATAGCACAAATCTTTAGTCGATGCACCATTCAATTCTTCATTTAAGCCTAATAATTTGTATTGCGATAACTCAATATTAAGAATAACATTTTCCTTTTTAATTCTTTCCATATTTTCCTTTAGAATTATGTTTTGGTCCAACAAACCGAAAAATCTGTTTTGGTCATCAGATCTAAAGGTGTTTATATAGGAGACATGGTCTTTCCTTAACTTGAGCTCCTTTTCTAATCGGAGACACTTCTCATTGCAATTTTCTAATTTATTCTGTGTCTCATTTAGCAACTCAATTAATTTATTTTTACTTAGCTTAGATAGATGGACTGAAAATGGATTAAAGATATGTACCTGCTTTCCTTTGGATTCCCTCTCCTTGCTTTCATGCGTAGCCATGAGACATAGGTTTGCTGTCTCTTCCTCTTCGAGAACAACAGTTTTATCATCACTTTCAGTCTCTCCCCATGCAGTGATCATGGCTTTGCGAAAGTCACTCTTGTTAAAGTTTTCTTTGTTCAACGGTCTTCTCGAATCCCTTGTCTTTCCCTTGCCCTTTTCAGTCTTCCACATTGGGCAATCCTTGATGAAGTGCTCGGTACTTCCACATTTGTGGCATTCAAGATCTGTTTTTGTTCTTCTTTCTTTGTTGTTTCTTTGATTTGTATATCTGCTGTTCCTGAAGAACTTCTTAAATTTTCGTACCAGTAAGGCAGCTTCTTCCTCATCGCATTCTGACTCGTCCTGTTCCCCAGCTGCCAGGGCCAGTCCCTTGTTCCTGGAACTGTCGACTGTTCCCAAATGTAATTCATGCGTCATTAGGGAACCAGTCAGCTCCTCTAGATTAAACTTTGTAAAATCTTTAGACTCTTGTATAGCAGTAACCTTGGCCCTCCAGCGCTCATCTTGAGGAAGGCTCCTAAGGATCTTCCTTACTTGTTCATCGGTGGGAATTATTCTTCCAAGAGAGACAAGTTCGTTTGTTATGTTGGTGAACCTTGTGAACATCTCTTGGATGCTTTCCCTTGGTTCCATAACAAATCTTTCATATTTAGACATCAACAAATCAATTTTGGAACGTTTAACTTCACTTGTTCCCTCATGGGTAACAGCTAGCAGGTCCCAAATCTGCTTGTCCGATTTGCACCCCATTATGCGATTGTGTTCATTTGGGCCAAGGCCACAGTGAAGCAATTTTATGGCAAGAGCATTTAATTCCATTTTCTGAAAGTCTTCCTTTTCAAATTCGGTTATTGGTTTGGGAACAACTTCATTGTTGGAGTTAGTAATGGTTACCTCAAAATCTCCAATTTCGATGACCCTCCAAACTTGATAATTTTCTGCTTTGATGAAGATCTCCATCCTATTTTTCCATTAAGTATAGAATTTTCCATCAAACATGGGCGGTCTTTGAGTAGAATATCCTTCTTCCATTCGTTCGTTCATAATTGACATTTTTGGGAACACCAGGATTCTGCCCTCAGGGTTTGCTGATCTACTAGGAACAAAGCTTTGATACCAATTGTAGACTCAATTAGGAACGGGAACAGCAACAAGAGGGGGGGGGGGGGGGGGGGGGGGAATTGTTGTTGTTACTAGTTTAAACGTTTTTACCCTGTTTTTGCGGAATTGAATTAAAATAAATAAAGCTTAAACTTAGAGCAAAATAATAAAAGAGACAAAAGATTTTTACGTGGAAACCTTCTGGGCCTAAACAGAAGGAAAAACCACGATCCCTCGGGATTTCTAAATTCTCCACTATGTTTAAGGCAATTAGTTACAGTTACAATAAACACCTTACTTCAGTCGAAGCGAATCAACTAGGCCAACTCTTCTCTCTCAAATTGCTTTACTCAAAGCAATAAACTCAGCATTACTAAAAGCTAAACTCCTCAATAGCTTCACTCAAAGCTATCTAATTCCCCCTTACACTCACCCGAGTCTAATTACAAGTTCTCTCAAAAACCCTTACAAAAAGGATAAGAATCTTAAAAATAAAATCAATGAGTTGCTCAAGAAAATATTATGAGTTAATTGGCAATTTTCAAACAAAATATTTCTTGTGGATTTTCAAAAATAATCGCTTGAAAATAACAAAGTTCATACGTTAGATATTAAGGAACAGCTGAATTCACTTGCTATTTATAAAAAATAAAATCTCTAAGAAAATGGAATAATCCAATCCATTATTCCTTTATCAAAAGAACATGGGAGTAATGTGGATTAATCAAATAGACGGTTATTTCCACAAGACTTGATTAAATCAAGCATACGGTTAAAACAACAATAACCGCTGTTCCCATTTACTAATAATAGGTTCTGTTCCCTTTAAGCAGCAGTTTCTTCAATAGCAGTTCCTGTTCCAGTAATAACTGCTGGAACTTTTATGCTATTTATAGAAACGGTTAGACTTACTAAAAATAGGAATGGTTATATGCTAACTAATTATAGGAACGATAACCTATTTTCTAATATAAAGACCGTAACTAAAATAATAATAATAGCTAAGACTTTTTTAACAGCAGCTGTTCCTATATTTAGCAAATTCAATATTTACTAAATATAGATTCTAAAATAATGCTAAGTAAATACGAAAAATCATTTTGGAAAACCTTTTGCCAATTAACTTTAATAAATTATAATTGTAACAAATTAACTATATTTTCTACATCAACTAAAAAATAATAATTAAATAGTAATCAGAATTTTTAGTGGATGTAGGCTGACTCCAGTTAGGAACAGTGCGCTGTCTCTGAATTCTAGTTTAGCTAGAACATCCAACTTGGAAAAAGTAGACTTCCTGTCTCCATTTTACATCCCAAGTGATATACTCTTCTAACATCTCTTGAATCCTTTTGACACGTACATTTCCATAAACAAAGCCATAGGTACTATCAACGATCATAATTACGACCGGATATCGACCTGCACATAATCTGTAAAAAACATATTTGTTTAAATACAGTGTAGTCATCATCAAAACTCAAGATGTAATACCCCAGATTTAGCTTGAAAAAGGATTGATAGACTACTCTTATCAACAAGGTGCATCTTCTTTTCTAGGGAGCCCATTTGCTAACAACTCCACAGTTAAGCGTGCATGGTGGAGAGTAATCTTAGGATGGGTGACCTCCTGGGAAGTTTTCCCGGGTGTGCACGAGTGAGGCCAAAGTGCGCTGGAAAGACTTGTGTTGGTTTGTGGGGCTAGTCTACAGTCTCCAAGAGTAGTCACCAGCGGTCCGAGGGCCGGGGTGTTACAAATGGTATCAGAGCAACCCTGCGACCGTGGCTGATAGTGTTCAGTGCACGTAGCGGGGGGAAAGATCCTGAAGTTATGGTCCAACGAGGACGTTGTATTCTTAAGTGGGGGTGAGCGTAATACCCCAGATTTAGCTTAAAAAAGGATTGATAGACTACTCCTATCAACAAGGTGTATCTTCTTTTCTAGGGAGCCCATTTGCTAAGAACTCCACAGTTAAGCGTGCATGGTGGAGAGTAATCTTAGGATGGGTGACCTCCTGGGAAGTTTTCCCGGGTGCGCACGAGTGAGGCCAAAGTGCGCTGGAAAGACTTGTGTTGGTTTGTGGGGCTAGTCTACAGTCTTCAAGAGTAGTCACCAGCGGTCCGAGGGCCGGGGTGTTACACAAGAGGTCACGTGGCAGTACTAACAGCTGCAATCTCGATACACTAGGCGCAACATGCGTAGAATGTGACAGCACTGACGACAACAATTTTCGGGTAGCTGCAGTAGCCACGAGAAATTCGACAACACCAAGCTAGACACATGACAGCTGCAACCACGACAATTTCCACTGCAGCAATCTCCGGTTAGCAGTAGCACGAGACATCAACGACAAATTTGACATCAGCACAACCATTCTAATTTGGATAAGAAACATCATCAATTTAATTACCGGGATTTTCCATCAACACGGCAGTTATACTACAAAAAAAAAAAAGAAAAAACCAATTGAAATGCACTAGCAAATTATCCCAAGAGATCCCAAACGCAGCTTAGATTACACCAACAACTAACTAGAGACCATAAAAAAAGAACACAAACCAAGGCCAAAGGGGGAACACCACTCATGCCATTTACATACCTTGAATAGAAAATCAAAACACCTCTTAAGTAGCTTCTGTGTCCATTTCATCCAGCTGCGCGCAAGCAAAACATAATGGAGAACTAAGCAATAGAAAGTAATGAAAGAACAATTCAAAAAAAAATCTAAAATGACAAAAGTACTTTTAATTCTCTTGATTTTGATCAAATTTGTCTAAAAATGAAAAAAAAAATTAAGTGGAGCGAGAATTTGACCATTTTGTTTTTCAAGCTCCTCAATGGACGCTATATAAGATTTAAGGCTCAATACATCACTTGAAGTTACACCACAACTACACATCTTGTTCTTTTGTAATCGAGCTTCAAGTCCAAACACGTGATTTCTAGTAACCCCATGACCATAACCAACAACGCGTTGATTGGATTTGTCTTCTTGATACATCAATTCGTTAAAGACTTATGTCTCAATCACTTCTCGAGGTTGTTGTGAATTGCATAAACATTCTTCAACTCTACTTTCAGCCATATCTTATAACAATACGCACACAAATGTTAAATAAAAGAAGATATTCTATTATAACAATTTTAAATATTTTTAATTTAGTACTTTTACTTACTATAAATTGTTTAGTGTATGTACCCTCTATGTAACCTTCATTCTTTGTAGTATGTGTTATGCTTCCACATTTCTAAACCACTAGGTTCTCTTCGATTTAACTTAACTTATATACAAGGAATAGATAATCAATGAAGAAGGAATGTCATGGAAGTGGTGGAAGTAGTAGCTATACTTACAAATTCTGTCTTCCATTGAGCATAACTTTTTGATCTCGTAGTGTGCATATGAGTTTGCAGGCCTCGAGCTCTTTCCCTGATGTCGATAATTTCTAACAATATTAAATTATTAGGTTCTAATCTAATGACGTAAAGCTTTAATGTAATACGCTAGGTAAAAATACCTTAAATTTTTTTGAGAATCAGTAAGAAACCAAGCTAATCCATTGCGCTTTTATCACTTTGTCTGGTATATTCTCAATAATTTTCTCCTTTGTCACATTATGCTTATAGTAATCTCTTGAAGCTCCCATAATGTTTCCAGTTTATGTTTACATATGACAACAACATTTGATGAATCTCTTTTCTATCACGTAAAACAAATTTATCCTACATAAAAAAACAAACCAACAAAACAATTGCTTAGTGATTGGTTTGTTCAGCATCAAAAAGAAAACAATAATTTTTCAGCAATGATCAAACATACCAAAACAATTTTAATGATCTTTTGCTTGTGACAAGTCAAACAAAAAATGAATTAGAACAAGTCCCCCTTTTCTCACCGGTTGATCATACTCATTGAAATGAACAATGATCCTAATTTCCAGTGGTAAGAACCAAACAAGGCTACTAACTATCGTTGTAACACCCCGAGATTTTTTGACGTCATTAATTAATATTTTAATAACTTTTGGGGTTTTTATAATTATGTTAGATTAATTTAGGAGTAGTTTTATTAAACTCCTTTCATATACGAATTTAAATATTAACATATATTTATATTAAAAATACAATTACGATTTCTAAATAAAGAGGTTCGAATCAAAATAATTATCTTATTGAAATGTGTGAGCACACGAAGGTGAGTTTCTTAGTTGGGCCTCGGAAGAAGATGAACCTAGTTAAACAAATAAATAAATAAGTGTATAAATTAAATAAATAGGATGAGTTAGGGTTTTACTCCCTCCCTCACTCGAATCACGCCGCCCACCTTCCTCCTTCTCCTCTTTCCGTCTCTAAACTCCCTCTCCCTCACGGCCCACAAAAGAAAACAACAGCTGCCGGCATACCACACCACCGGAAGGTCACTAGACACATGTTCTTCCTCCACCGGTGAGTAGCCACCGTAGCAGCAGCCTGCTTTCCTCCCTCACGGCACTCAGCAGCAGTGGCTGCCTTGTTCTCTTCCTCCCCCTGCAAATCGTGAGTCTCCAAGCAGCAGTAACCACCTTCGTGGTGGTTTTCCCGGTAGCAGTAGCGCAACACCACCATACCAACTCCTCCCTTCTTCACCCTTCTCTTGTTTCATCTTAGTAAGCCATCTCTTTATTTCTCTAATTAATTTTCTAGCCTTAATTGGAGTTTTATTAAGTGTGTTGAGTTTAATGTTGGTTTTTTGTTAATTTCATTGAATCTTTTTGGTGGGTAAAAATTTGATTGATGAATTAAACATGTTTATGACTTAGGGTTTGAAGTGTGATTTGAAATTATGGGTTGTGTGTTGATTTTATATTAGTTTCTTCGAATCTTTGTATGGGTTAGTAATTAAATATGTTATCTTTGAATATGAAACGATTAGGGCTTTGATTTAGAGATGAAACTACTAATAATGTGTGTTTTATACTATATTTTGGTGATGATTGATTAAATAACTTTAAAAGTTGTTTTAAGATTTGGTCGATTGGTTATTATTGTGAATAATTAGTGATGGTGATGATGTTAGTTGACTATGAAAGTGATTTTAATTGATTTAATTGAGAATAATAGCTACTAATTGTTGTGGGTTAACTGTTGTGAATTACAAATACCCTTATTGGATTGTTATTGAAGTTATAAATACATGATATTGGTAAGCCAAGAGCATAATGTCAACTTATCGTCGATGGTTGCTAAAGTTATTTGTCGTATTGTTTTGATTATAGTTCTTAATAGCTTTGGAGAATGCAACAAATGATATCTCGATATGGTAACTCTAAGATTTGCCTTATCGTTATGTTAATGTTATATTAAAATTGTAAGATTTAGTTGTGATTAGTTATTTTTGGGTAACGCGAGCTGATATCCCCAAAATTAGTTAATGTAAAGAAACGATTCACACATACTTCTACTTTAAATTGATGGAAAGACTTATATTGTGTTGAGTTAATGATTTTGACTTGTATCGAATGAGTTGTGTGCGTGCTAGAGTAATCGAAAACTCATGTTGAATGGGTGATAGCGGTTACTTTGGTATTTAGTTAGGTATGGCAAAGTAGTTAAGGGAACTTATTAGTTCTACTCATAACTTATATAGGTGCCCATTTTTTTCGTAAGAGGAATGTAGAGCCTTAGTTGGGTGATTTTGTGACTTTTGATCGTGCAGTGACGCTTACAGGTACGTACACGCAGTAATGACTCTTATATGCAATTTTCTTTAAGACATTATTGTTTATTTTGATAGTATGCATTGTATCGAAACTATGAAGTACTAGTGAGTACACTTTATATGAAGAGCTATCGACTATGAAGTCCTTGCGCTTAGAATAGTTTAGAGAATGAGAGTGTTAATAGAAGGCGGGAACCACCCCCTTATTTATTTAAGAATTAGATTATGCCTTAATTGGAGTTAGAATGACTTTGTTATAAGTTAATTTCATATTCTATTGAGTGGCTCAGTGGGTTTTGGCGCGCTGCTATCCCAGGGCACTCATTAATAGTTGAGAGTGGAAGTTATTCCCATCTGATAAGGTACTAGATTATGATTAGTTGGCGGGACTCAACTGGATTGTGTCCGGTTGATTTATTAGTCCCCTAGGTGAGGTTCGACGGGACCACCGTAAGAGGGGTATGAGCATGCTTGGGTCATTGGGCGCCGGATGTCCGATACCGCCCCTTTACCGAGGTGTTACAATGCGGGCCTTGCAAACCTCAATATGGTGGCCTCTTCACTAGTTTAGTACCCCAGTGTGTTATTTCTTTTTTTCCCGAAGGTAGGACCTAAGAGGGTCAGCTAAAGGGGGCATGAGCTCGTACTTTGCCATGGGCGCCGGATGGACGATAACGCCCTTGGCTGTGTCACTATGCCAGGAAGTAGAGAAAGATCCACTGATAGAAAGTTATTCGGTGATAGAAAATTTATTCATCGATCGAAAGTTATTTAATGATAGAAGGTTCATTCTTTGATAGAAAGCTTACACATTGATAGAACATTTACTTTTTGATAGAATATTTACTCATTGATAGAACATCTACTTATTGATAGAGTAGTTTATGCTAATGAGAAGTGTGCCTAAGTTAAGTTACCTCAAGGGTATTATAGACTACGATCACACTTACCTTAAGATAGACAAGCTCTATAAGGTCATGTGTTAGGTATTCTGTTAATGCCTTGGTCGAGTTGATACTATATGTGTTATGTAGGAGTTATGTTTAAAAAGAGGAGCGTGAAGACCTACATTCTACCTAAGAATACATGGTTCGAGTTGGAAAGCACGTAGTGAAATTAAGAAGTATAAGTGGCCGATAAACGGTTACTATCTGTGCTAGTGTCTTATGAAATCGTCTTATGTTGTTTTATATTATAATGTTATCTAGTAGTTGGCCTTATTATATTTGATGTTTGTTACTAACGTGTACGTGTTTGTGTTTATGTTTGATTGTTGATGACTTTCTATGATTGTCCTGCTATGACACATTGGCCTTTGGTCTAATGTCGAGCAGCAGGAGGATCATAGACAAGCGTAGCAGGTACTAGAGCTTCTTTTGCATTGCATTGCATTGGGGGAGAGTGATCAGGGCGAAGCATAACCTCTTTCATACCGCTATCTTTCGATTTTGTAGCTCTGGTTATCTTTTGTAAACTTTGATTGTATATGTTTTGTTATGAGGCCTTGTGTCCTTCCTCATATATTTGAATCTTCGCTGCGTAGTTTATAACTTTGTATGGTTTTAAGGAGTTAAGTCTTTTTAAAACGCAAACGTCGACATTGGAACCACGATCCATGCTTGGCATGTTGATTTGAGAAGCCAGCGACGAATCATTCTGCCATGACATAGTTTTGATAGGCCGTGGGTGCCTTTACTTTATTAGTTTTAAATAACTTTTGCTTTTCTACAAAGGCGCACCGTTTTAAGGCAGATGCTGCCGAAATAACCACTCACCTTTTTAAAGTTAATATTTAACGTTTATCTAAATTCTCTTCCTTTTTCTTTTATGTAACACCCGAATTTCCTCCCGTCCTTTACGGTTTTGGTTTTGTTAAGGGGTCAGAAATTTTGGGGTGTTACAGGTGGTTACCAGAGCCAGTGGTCCCTATTTTCGACGTTTTGTGTCTTCAAATTCGTTGATAAATTGCTTGAAGTTAGAAGTTATTCGTGAGAATTTGGGTAGATATGGGATAGGTGCATATTACATATTCATGTATAATGATTATCATTGCATGTGCATAGATAAATATATAGTTTGTTTAGCTTGTTATGAGACTCATTCTTATGTGTGTTATTATTATAAATAAAGAAATTATGATGGTGGTTTGAATGATGACATGATTTAACAAATCAGTAGATTTGAATTATGTATTATCAAGAAATAATGAAATTTTTGAGTATTTGGTTCAACTCGAGTTGTATTATAAGTAGTCATTATGGAGATATGAAGTATGAATGATGAATAACTAGAGAAATTGGTTGCATCGGGAACTTTCTCTTGCTTGTGATGATTATATGAAATTTAGTCTTATGTGTCTGAATATTTGTTCATGTGAATTGTTTTCATAATGCTTACGAGTTTTGATATTGATCCTATACATGAATCCACTGTTTATTTATCTTCTTGAGCATTCCCTTTGTCAAGTGCATTCGTTCATCATAACCTAGAAGGTGGTGATCATAATTCTCTTGAATATGTTTAATGACTGTGCAAGCATGATCGTAAGTAGTTTAAACTAGAGTAAGAATAAGAGCTAAAGTGTAATAAGAATTTGATATATTGTAAATGAAAGAAAGGGGTCTTGTATGCAATATCTTGTAAATAAAGATTTAATCACCAGTTGATAATAATGCGGTCATATTTAAAGTATAGATGCGTTAAAACCTAAATATAAGGAGAAGTTCGAGAGCACGTTAAGAGTTTATAGTTTGAGAATTCAACCCCCACATTCGAACCATGATTTACAAGAGTATTATTGATATATTCTTCATATAGTGATGAGTTGAAGTTAATAGATTGTTTTCAACGTCTCTAAGTGTTTAAAGATAATGCTATATCAGTTCAACTAAATTATCACATTAGTATTGTTGTTCAAACTAGGATTGCCTTAATATTTTCATTTGAAGTTATAATTCTTACTAGGTTGAGGCTCTTGACACTTGTAATTAGCTATAGTAACATTGGTGTTGAGTTTTAGTGTGGCATAATTGTGTCTACCAATAAACGTTTTCAGTCTCATACGGTGATTGATACTGATGCTTTAAATTGGTTAATGTAATATATATTTGTTAGTTCTAAACCCAACATCATATGCTTGTAGTGAGACCTTAAGAATCAGTTGAGAGTGAAAACGATAGTCAACCTATTAGCCTTAGTAATCACTTTATATATATTTTGATGAATTATATACTATAAGGGTCCCCTGTCATTGATTTTGATTTTTGTAAGCATCCAACTCTCATAATAATGAATATAGTATTTCATGTTTGTCGAGTGATAACGTCCTTTAAATCACCATTTGCTTGTCAAAAAAAAAAATTAATTGAAGTGGTTCTTTGGATAAAATATGGGTGATTTTTTTTTCTTTCCTTAAAGACACATAAGTTTGAGCATCAAAGGAGCAAATAATTATTCGCAAGTCCTTTAAGTTTGGTATTTCGTTGTGACATGATATATCATTTATACATAAGTCGGTAACTTTATATTGAAGTGGATAGTTAAAAAAATAATCATCATAAACAAATTTGCATGTTAAGGGCCTAAGGATTGATTCGAGGGAGCACTATTGAGTTAAGACATTTTGTCTCATTAAATGCTTATATAGAGTGATGAATGTTTTAATCGGATGATAATGCGAAGAAGAATCGTGATGGTTTTAAAGCGTTAGCTGAATAAAATGATATTTGAAATTAAAAAGGAATCAGTGATATTATAATACAAACGATTATGTTATAGCACTAATGGAAAAAACCTCGTTTGCTGCGGTTTTTTGGCCATTTTTTGCTGCGGTTTTGGCCCCCAGCAATAGTGATAGCAGCAAATGTCCTACTTTAAATGCTGCGGTTAAAAACCGCAGCAAAAAAGGGCATTATTTGTTACGGTTAGAAATAAGAAGGGGTATTTGCTGCGGTCAGAGGCAAAACCGCAGCAAATAAGAGGGGCATTATTTGCTGCGGTTTTGCCCCTGACCGCAGTCAATACTTCTATTTTTTTTTTCTTTTTTTTTATCCTTAAAATAATCTAATAATAATACAATGTAATAACAGTGATTCATCCAATGATAATCACAGATAATCAACAATAATCTCTTTGTAATAATAAACTCTCGCTCGTATATATAATATAATATTATGTACGTACATATATATATATATATATATATATATATATATATATATATATATATATATATATATATATATATATATATATATATATATATATATATATATATATATATATATATATATATATATATATATTATACATTAAAGTATAAAAAATAATTTATAATAATTAGTATAAAAAATAATTTATAATAATTACCATTTATCAAGGACAAATATTAGCAAGATACGCGGCAATCTTGTCTTTTAATTCGCGCATCTCTCCACTTCTCAAAGGGTGTGTTTCCCTCGGAATGGCGTTTAAAACCTATAATATAATATAAAAATAAAAGATTAATATATAAACATTAGATTTTACCAATAATTATTTAAGAACGTAACAAATACTTGCGGCATCTATATTTTCGACTCCAAACTCGTTGACAGATTTTATTATATCGTCCATGTACTTCAGCGCGTAGTAGCCGCATTCAACGGAAGAAGAAGGTTGTTGAAAGCACTAAGAGAAAATAGATGTTAGTGTCAAAAACGGTTAAAAACACATAAAATCGCAACTTAACACGTAATTTCTAGCATATGACTACGATTTTCAATTCTAACCACTTCAACACAATAATATATACCAAATAGTGTTGTGTGCCAAGTTTTGTGCAAAACAAACCAAGTTTGAGCTACTTTACGCGCGAAAGTGCCAAAAACGTTTAAAAACGCATAAAATCGCAACTTAACACGTAATTTCTAGCATATGACTATGATTTTCAATTCTATCCACTTCAACACAATAATATATACCAAAGAGTGTTGTGTGCCAAGTTTTGTGCAAATCTGATACAAATGTTGTTGTATGAAATGAAGATACCAAAGGAGCCCACACAAGGCTGCATACAGACCTCACGACACACCAGCAAACTAGTGACCAGACCACCTTGCACGACACATGGAGACTAAACCTATGCATCCAGGACATAGGCTAAAGTGGAAATGGAATCTTGGTACTTGGATTTAGCTATCAAGGTCCTTAAACCATTCTAAAAATCCCCGTGGACTCCTAGAAGCTGAGCTGAAGGAGGGCTGCACACAAGGCTGCATACAGACCTCACGACACAGCAGCAAACTAGTGACGAGACCACCTTGCACGACATGTGGAGACTAAACCTATGCATCCATGACCTAGGCTAAAGTGGAAATGGAATCTTGGTACTTGGATCTAGCTATCAAGGTCCTTAAACCATTCTAACAATCCCCGTGCACTCCTAGAAGCTGAGCTGAAGGAGGGCTGCTCGAAAGTTTGCTAGATCAGAATTGTCTAAGTGTTTGTGGTTGTTTCGTGTTCTTTTCATGATCATTTGTAGTTTTTGTCTGTGTCATTAATCAAAGCTTCCGCACAAAATTAATCCTTGCATAACTAAGGCCTTAATCAGCCCCGGTTTCGCATCAAAACCAAGTTTGAGCTACTTTATGCACAAAAGTGTTAAAAACGGTTAAAAACGCATAAAATCGCAACTTAACACGTAATTTCTAGCATATGACTACGATTTTCAATTCTAACAACTTCAACACAATCATATATACCAAATAGTGTTGTGAGCTAAGTTTCGTGCAAAACAAACCAAGTTTGAGCTACTTTACGCGCGAAAGTGCCAAAAACGGTTAAAAACGTATAAAATCGAATTTGTGTACCTTTATTGCTGTCCATTTTGGAAATGTGGCTCTGGATATAGATCCCATTTGTCCACGCACTTTTTTCATTGTGCTGAAACGCATGAGAAAAGTAATATTATTTATATTGTTGGCCTCTTAGGTTTTGATGATGACTTCACGTTTGAAATAAGCAAACATATTCTTGAGATTGTTTTGTAGGTACATATCCGATTTTGTAGAAATCGTTGATGAAGCCTAAGATTTGTTTTGTGGAAGATTGTACGTGTCTTAAAGGTCAAAGAAGTTAGATGAGTATTAAAGTGTTAAGAGTAGACAGAAAGTCTACTGTTCCCAGAATGAACAATCTAACAAAAGTTGAAGATGGAGACAGTACGCTGTTCCTACATAGCAGATCTGGAGAAAAATATATCGACTGGAAAATTGTAGTTATTTTATTATTTTGTTCTTAGTTAATGTAAACGGTTGGAAATTAAATTAGTTACTTAAATTAATTAGTAAGTTAGTTGGCAAAACTATTTTTAGGTTATCTAAAAATAGCTTAAGAATATTCTTTTTAAAGAAACGGATCTCCTTTGTTTTAGGATCTTAAGTTTTGACTCCTATGCTATTTTTAGCATAAGGAAACTGTTTTCTATTTTTTGCAAATGGTAACCGGTTTCTAGTTATTGCACTCCACTAACGTTTCCACTATGCACGTGCAAGTACGTGGTAGTTATGCGTTTGGAAACTGACGGCTGTTCCCTCTATAAATAGAAGGGACTGCTCAAACCGTAAAATAGGAGAGTGTCCATGGAAAAGGGAGATCATTTAACAAAAATATTTTCTGTTTTTAAATGCCAATTAATTTATTATATTTTTCTTAAGTAATTATTTTAGTTTTTAATCTCTTGAGAATTGGCCTTGTAAGGGTTAATGGGTGATTTGTTGTAATTAGACTCATGAGAAGTCTAAGGGAATAGAGAAGTGAAACGTGAGAAGAGAAAGAGAAGGAGAAAGTAGAGAAAGAGAATTAGGCCTAGAGTAGAGAAGCTTCAAGTGAAGCAAACTGTTTTATGTAATTGTATTTAATTGCCTAAAACATAGTGAGAATTTTGAAATCCCGGGGGTCGTGGTTTTCCTTCTTATTAGGCCAAGAAGGTTTCCACGTAAAATCTTTGTCTCCTTTTTATCTTTTTCTTTTTAAGTTTAAGCTTTATTTTGTTTGTTAAAATTCCGCAAATTAGAAGAAAAACGAAGTAAAGCTAGATACACAACAATTCACCCCCCCTCTTGTTGCATTCGACCATCTTCGTGTATTTCAACAATTGGTATCAGAGCCCTGTTCCTCATTTAATCAGGAAGAAGGGTACTCTACGCAAAGGCCACCCATGTTCGATGGGAAATTCTATACCTACTGGAAAAATAGGATGGAAATTTTTATAAAGGCCGAAAATTACCAAGTATGGAGAGTAATTGAAATAGAAGATTTCGAGGTGACGACCATCAACTCCAATAATGAATCAATTCCAAAACCAATCACTGAATATCAAAAGCAAGACTTTCAAAAGATGGAGATGAACGCTCTTGCTATCAAGCTGCTTCACTGTGGTCTCGGGCCAAATGAACATAATCGTATTATGGGCTGTAAAACAGCAAAGCAGATTTGGGACTTGCTGGAAGTTACCCATGAAGGTACCAGTGAAGTAAAGCGCTCCAAGATTGATCTACTGATGTACATATATGAAAGGTTCGTCATGGAACCTGGGGAGAACATTCAAGAGATGTTCACCAAGTTCATAAATATCACGAACGAATTAGTCTCTCTTGGTAAGATCATTCCCGTTGATGAACAAGTCAGGAAAATATTGAGAAGTCTTCCACAAGATGAGCGCTGGAGAGCTAAGCTCACAACCATCCAGGAGTCCAAAGATTTCACCAAGTTCAATTTGGAAGAGCTGGCTGGTTCACTCATGACACATGAACTACATTTGGGAACAGCTGACAGTTCCCGAAATAAAGGACTGGCTCTGGCAGCGGATGATAGTGAAGAATCAGAAGCTGGTGAAGAGGAAGCTGCTATGTTGGCACGTAAATTCAAAAAATTCTTCAGGAACAGCAGATATAGAAACCAAAGAAATAATAAGGAAAGAGGAACTGCTAACATGAAGACAAATTTTGAATGCCACAAATGTGGAAGTACTGATCACTTCATCAAGGATTGCCCTCTATGGAAGAATGAGAAGGGCAAAGGGAAGACAAGGGAAGCTGGAAGAATGCCAAAGAAGAGAAACTTCAGAACAGACTTTCGTAAAGCAATGATCGCAGCTGTGGGTGACACTGACAGCGAAGCTGAAACTGAGGTTTCAATAGAGGAAGAAACTGCAAATTTGTGTCTCATGGCATCTCATGAAGAGACTAAGGAAAGAAAGGTAATGTCTTCTAGTTCTACTCCTAAACATCTATTCAGTTTAAGTAAGGATAAATTGATTAAATTAATTTTGGAGGCACAAGAGAAATTGGATGAAAAAACAGCTATGTGTCTCGAAACTGAAAAAGACCTTAACACAAGTAAAGATCATATTTCATATCTAAATACCTTTAGGATTGATGTGCAAAGTAGATTTTTTGATTTGTTAGATCAGAATATCATGTTAAAAGAGCAATTGGAGAAAATAAAGCAGGAATTCATCATTCTTAACATTGAAATGAATCTAAACAAGTTGCTAGGATTAAAATGGCATGAAAATGATAAATTCACTCATGTGCTTAGCATGGAATTTCAAGAAATGAAATTAAAATTAGAATCATGTGAAAGAGAAAATAACTTTCTACAAGATCAACTCAATTTAAAAGGAAAAGGGAAAATCAATGAAGTTCCCAAATGGATTCTAAATGCTAAACCAAAGAATAAAGAAGGTTTAGGTTATGTTAAATGTGATAAAAAGAAAAAGGTCTATGTTGATCTCCCTAGTAGTAAAATCTGTTCCTTTTATGGCAAAATTGGACACCTAAAATATCAATGTGTAAAAAGGGAACAGCACAACAAAGCAAATAAAATTCATGTCGAACAGTTATGGATTAAGAAATATGATTCATGTGTAATCAACAAGGAACCCAAGGAGAACTGGGTTCCTGATCCTAATACTTAATTTGCTTTGCAAGCTCAAGTGAGGGGGAACAACTCATGGTATCTCGACAATGGGTGTTCCAAGCATATGACGGGTGACAAATCTAAATTTCTCTCACTTGAAGCATACGATGGGGGAACAGTAACCTTCGGTGATAATATGAAGGGTGAGATAATCGCTAGAGAAAAAGTTGGAAGGTCAAGTTCCCATGCCATTGACAATGTATTTTTAGTCGAGAATTTAAAACACAATCTTTTAAGTATTTCTCAATTTTGTGACAAAGGTAACTCTGTAAAGTTTACTTCTGAAAGATGCATAATTTCTAGGAACAACACAGGAGACCCTGTGCTTGAGGGAATCAGAAAAGGGAACACTTATATTGTGGACCTGGATACTGTTCCCAAAACCAGTCTAACATGTTTAAGTGTTATAGAAGAAGATCCACTTCTTTGGCACAAGCGTCTATGTCATGCTAGCTATTCATTGATCAACACTTTAAGATCAAAAGACCTAGTAAGAGGATTACCTGCAATAAAATTCCTCAAAAATGAAATTTGTGATCCTTGTGCTAAAGGAAAACAAGTGCGATCATCTTTTAAATCAAAGTACCTGGTAACTACCTCTAGACCATTAGAATTAATTCATATGGATCTATGTGGACCTATGAGAACACAAAGCCGTAGTGGCAAAAGATATGTGTTTGTAATAGTTGATGACTATAGTAGATTTACTTGGACTATATTTTTAGTAAGCAAAGATGAAGCTTTTGATGAGTTTTTTTCTTTTGCTAACAAAACACAAAAATCTACCAATAATCTAATTGTTCACATAAGATCAGATCATGGCAAAGAATTTGAAAATTCAAACTTTATGAATTATTGCAATGAACATGGTATAAATCACAATTTTTCCGCTCCTAGAACAACACAACAAAATGGAGTTGTAGAGAGGGAAAATAGAACCTTAGAAGAAATGGCTAGAACTATGTTGATTGCTAGTGGTCTACCTAGAAATTTTTGGGCCGAGGCCGTTAATACTGCATGCTATATTTTGAATCGTGTGTTAATAAGACCAATCACTTCTAAAACACCCTATGAATTGCTTAAAGGTGTTAAACCAAATATTTCCTATTTTCGTGTATTTGGATGCAAATGCTTTGTTCATATATATGGAAAACGAAATATAGGTAAATTTGATGAAAGAAGTGATGAAGCAGTATTTCTCGGTTATTCATCACATAGCAAAGCTTACAGAGTTTATAATAAGAGAACAATGTGCGTGGAGGAATCCGTTCACATAATTTTTGATGAAACTAACTTTTCAACAAGTGAACAAGAAATAAACAATGTCAAAATAGGTCTTGCAAATTTAGAAGATGATGAAGAAATAAAGGTGCAAGATCAAGGAACAGCAGGTGAACAGCAAATACAAGAAGACGAAGAAAAAACTGACCAAGTTCAGGAACAGCCAGCACAACAGGACCAGCAGACTGTTCCCAATCCAGATGTTCCCGCAGATGACCAAAATGATCCAGCAGCTGAACAAAATGCCAATCAAGATGTTGAATAGGAACATGCTACTGTTCCCTCAAGAGAATTTGTGCCCAAACCTTGGAAATATCAAAGTTATATTCCTCTTGATCTAATTATAAATGATATGAATAAGGGAACACAAACCAGATCCCAACTGAGAAACTTTTGTGCACATTTTGCGTTCCTATCATCATTTGAACCCAAAAATCACGAAGAAGCTCTAAAGGATTCCGAATGGATAGTAGCCATGCAAGATGAATTAAATGAATTTGAAAGAAATAAAGTATGCCACTTAGAACCCAAACCAAAAGGCAAAAAGGTAATTGGTTTGAAATGGGTATTTCGGAACAAATTAGATAAGCATGGAATAATTGTAAGAAACAAAGCAAGACTCGTGGTCAAAGGGTACAATCAACAAGAAGGTATTGATTACACTGAGACATTTGGTCCGGTTGCAAGGTTAGAGGCTATTAGAATTTTGATTTCTTTTGCTACTTTTATGAACTTTAAGTTATATCAAATGGATGTGAAATGTGCTTTCTTAAATGGTTTTCTTGGTGAAGAACTGTTTGTTGAACAATCTCCTGGCTTTAAAAATACCTCTTATCTTGATCATGTCTACAAGCTTGATAAAGCTCTTTATGGCTTGAAACAAGCTCCTAGACAGTGGTATGAAAGACTATCAAAATTTTTGATTCAAAACAACTTTGTAAGAGGAAAAATAGACAAAACCTTATTCTTTAAGAATAAAAGTTATGATATTTTAGTTGTTCAAATCTACGTTGATGATATTATTTTTGGTGCTACCAATGATTTGTTATGTAAAGAATTTGCCAACCTTATGGGTACAGAATTTGAAATGAGCATGATGGGGGAATTAAATTTCTTTCTTGGTTTGCAAATTAAACAAACTGAAAATGGTATTTTTATTCATCAACAAAAATACATCAAAGAACTTCTTAAGAAATATGGACTAAACAATGCTAAAACCAACCATACACCCATGGCTACAAATGTTAGATTAGATGAAGACCATAATGGAACTAATATAGATCAAACTATGTATAGAGGTATGATCGGCTCTTTATTATATCTAACTGCTAGTAGACCTGATATTGCTTTTAGTGTTGGTTTATGTGCTAGATTTCAATCAAACCCTAAAGAATCACACCTCACAGCAGTAAAAAGGATTTTGAGATATTTAAAGGGAACAAACGACTTGTCCCTATTTTATCCTATAAGTGATGTCTATGATTTAAAAGGTTTTAGTGATGCAGATTATGCAGGTGATCTAGTTAATAGAAAAAGTACATCAGGTATGGTACAATTTCTTGGGTCATGTTTAGTTTCATGGAGTTCCAAGAAACAAAACACTGTTGCATTATCCACTGCAGAAGCCGAATACGTAGCAGCAGCAGCTTGCTGTTCCCAAATGCTTTGGATAAAACAGCAACTAAAAGATTTTGGTATTAAAGTTGAATGTATTCCTATTTATTGTGATAATACCAGTGCCATATGTATATCTAAAGATCCATTGCATCATTCACGATCTAAACATATACATATTAGACATCATTTCCATAAAGATAACGTAGAACACAAAAATATTGTATTAAAGCATGTCAATACTAATGAACAAGTTGCAGACATTCTGACCAAACCACTTCCAAGGGAACAATATGAAAAGATTAGATTGGAACTTGGTATGATCAAGCTCCACTAAAGTTGGTTGCATAAAATTCCCAATGAAGCATCATGAAAAAAAAGGGTTAGGAATCAGCCTCAATATTTTGATTGAGAATCAATTATTGCATGGATCAGGTAAACACTTAATAAAGTTTGTACTATGAATGTCTTCTTGTTTGCATGTTGTTATTTTGATCAGACCAAAGCAGTGTGTTCATTATTTTCTTCATGTAATAGTTTATAATAATTCATCATTTTATATTATCTTATTTTGTTTTTATAATTTATTTTAGAATTCATATTTTATATTGTTTGGATGATGTATAGCCAACTTAAATTAAAAAAAATTAATGGGAAACGGTTTTAACCCAAAAACTTCCCACAATCTTTCCATATCATAGCAATGATGAAGGGCTTTGATGAGATGTGACATAAGTTAACCGTCAACTCATCATCCCTCAAAAAGCCTTTTCCACATCAAATCACTCTTCAAAACCGTCATCTTGTACTCTCAAACCTTCCCTAAGAAACCGTTCTCCTTCTCTCAACCTTTCAAAATTCAAAATGAAATCTTCAAAATCAGGAAAGAAAACTCCAAAAACCAGCAAGAAAACTTCTACATCCTATAAAAATACCCAGCCAAAACCTTTAAAAGTAGTTTATCCACCACCATTGTTTAATGCTGCACCATCACCATCCCAAGAAACCACTAAAGAATCGCCCAAACATACTAATGAGCCTATTGGTACAAAACGCAAAATCTTCTCACCAAAAGGTGGATCATCCTCCAAAGCGGTCAAACGTTTGAAGCAAGTTAACCCTAACAGTGCTGAAGAAATTTCAAAGGAAATGTCCGTTGGATTTGGGCTAGACAAATACTGGTACGATACTACACATTTTCCTCAACTTCATACTATTTTGAATTTAAGAATGGGAGATTTTAATGTCAGAATTTAGTTGTCATTCCATTTTCCCAAACCTTATGCGAGAGTTTATTTCAAACTTTTCTAATGACTGTGGAATGTGTTCTAGTACGATTAAGAACATAAAAATAGAATTCAACAGTGCATTGCTGGGGGAATGGTTTAATATTCCGAATGTTGGGTTTGATACTTATTGTGTTGGTACAAAGATAGTTTTTTCTGGAATAAATGAAAAAACGATTTTCAAATATTTGGGGGTTGAACAAAAGAAAGGAAAAATCAGTCATAATATCTTGTCTCCAATGCATAAATTACACTATAATATTGCACGTAGATTTATTTTGCCCCGAAACTCTAAGAGGAGTGAAGTAAGTTTACGTGATGCAACCTTGATTTATTGCATGGAAAATCAAATAAAGATAATTTTCCTTCTTTGATGATATCACATTTGTCTGACTGTATTGGGAAGAGAAATGTTGTTGGTTATGGAGGGTTATTAACTTGGATTTTTCGAAAGTTTGGGGTACCATTGGAAGGGTTGGAGTTCCCAATGGGACCCAATATGAAAATAGGTGCAAATTGTTTGCAAAATTTGCATCTCAAATTAAACGAAGAAGGGGTGTTAATACACGAATCAGAGGAAGTTGTTGAAGTAGGATCTGATGAGGAAGTAATTGAAGAAGAAGAAGAGTTGAGGGAGGAAGAAATAGAAGAAAAAGAGGGAGAAAAAGAAGAAGAAAAAGAAAAAGAAAGGGAAAAGGAACAAGAGCCGGTTCCCACAGAAATAGATAAAGAAGGAGAACAGGAAGGGGAAGCAAGTAAGGGGGAAACTGCAGACAGGAGGGAGTCTTAGGAGAAGATGTGGATCACAATCTCTGTCATGATTCTAGTGATGAAGAGACTGTGATTGCATTAAGGAAGAAGGCTAAAGCTGTTCAAAGGAAGAGTAGGAGGCTTGCTTCAAAACGAAAGGCTGCAATGGTTGATGATACCACAATTGAAACCATGCCTGAGTCTACATCAAATGAACCTCTCTCTCCCAAGCCAACCACTCCACTACCACATCAAACTCCATCACCACCACCATCACCTATTCACTTTACACCACCACCATTTCCATCATCACCTGGTACTGGTTGTGCTATTCCTGATCCTGTTTCTGAAGCTTCTTCACATTCCGTTCTTTCTAAACTCAATGACCTACAGTCTCAGTTCAGTGCTTTTCAAGATGAAGTTCGTGTCTCACTCGCTTCAATAGTTGATCAACTTACCATGATGGAGGATCGTCTTGGTGCAAAGTTGGATACTGTAGAAGTACAGACCGAATATATAAATGAAGAAGAGACTGCCCCTTGATCCCCCTCCCTATGTTTTTAAAGATTTGTTGGCTATCACATTTGATAAACAATTTCACTCTTTGTTTTGTACCATCTGGGGTACAATGTTGTAATGTTGAACAACTGCTAATTTTCTTTCTTTTGCTTTTATCTGTGGTCTGTGATAACTATCTATATGCAGATTTGATTATTGTTCATGGTGCTTACTTTCATTATTGTTTCTTGCTTTCATCACTGACAAATCTACATGGTTTGTGCTGAGGTTTGATAGTCTCTATCTTGTTTTTGATTGATGACAAAAGGGGGAAGAGAATGCACAAACTTAAGAGGAGTTGTGTGAATTGACAGTTACATATCTCAATTGATTCATATTGATTCAATTATGGAAGATTATGTGTTGTGTGCAAGGATCATGCTGCTAATTATGTTTATGCTAAACTTATCATCTGTGTTGTTTTTAACATTATGAACATTTTGGTTAATTGTTTTGGTTTAACTGTTTTAAAGTTGTTTTTTTTGAAAATACTTTATGTTTTAGTTTATTTTAGGTTATTTTGTTTTAGTTTGTTTTAGTTTAATTATTTAAACAATTTGATATTATGTTTTTAGAGTAAGTTGGTATATGCATGCTTGGTAAATTATATTGTAATGAGTTGATTTACTAAGTTATTTAGAGTTGCTTTAATCTCTAGTATGCTCTAAGAATTTTGTTTTACTCTAATTTATCTAAGTTTGTTTATAAAGTTTGTCATCATCAAAAAGGGAGAATTTGTTGGCCTCTTAGGTTTTGATGATGACTTCACGTTTGAAATAAGCAAACATATTCTTGAGATTGTTTTGTAGGTATATATCCGATTTTGTAGAAATCGTTGATGAAGCCTAAGATTTGTTTTGTGGAAGATTGTACGTGTCTTAAAGGTCAAAGAAGTTAGATGAGTATTAAAGTGTTAAGAGTAGACAGACAGTCTACTGTTCCCAGAATGAACAATCTAACAAAAGTTGAAGATGGAGACATTACGCTGTTCCTACATAGCAGATTTGGAGAAAAATATATCGACTGGAAAATTGTAGTTATTTTATTATTTTGTTCTTAGTTAATGTAAACGGTTGGAAATTAAATTAGTTACTTAAATTAATTAGTAAGTTAGTTGGCAAAACTATTTTTAGGTTATCTAAAAATAGCCTAAGAATATTCTTTTTAAAGAAACGGATCTCCTTTGTTTTAGGATCTTAAGTTTTGACTCCTATGCTATTTTTAGCATAAGGAAACCGTTTTCTATTTTTAGCAAATGGTAACCGGTTTCTAGTTATTGCACTCCACTACCGTTTCCACTATGCATGTGCAAGTACGTGGTAGTTATGCTTATGGAAACTGACGGCTGTTCCCTCTATAAATAGAAGGGACTGCTCAAACCGTAAAATAGGAGAGTGTCCATTGAAAAGGGAGATCATTTAAGAAAAATATTTTCTGTTTTTAAATGCCAATTAATTTATTATATTTTTCTTAAGTAATTATTTAATTTTTAATCTCTTGAGAATTGGCCTTGTAAGGGTTAATGAGTGATTTGTTGTAATTGGACTCATGAGAAGTCTAAGGGAATAGATAAGTGAAATGTGAGAAGAGAAAGAGAAGGAGAAAGTAGAGAAAGGGAATTAGGCCTAGAGTAGAGAAGCTTCAAGTGAAGCAAACTGTTTTATGTAATTGTATTTAATTGCCTAAAACATAGTGAGAATTTTGAAATCCCGGGGGGTCGTGGTTTTCCTTCTTATTAGGCCAAGAAGGTTTCCACGTAAAATCTTTGTCTCCTTTTTATCTTTTGCTTTTTAAGTTTAAGCTTTATTTTGTTTGTTAAAATTCCGCAAATTAGAAGAAAAGCGAAGTAAAGCTAGATACACAACAATTCACCCCCCCTCTTGGTTCATTCGACCATCTTCGTGTATTTGAACATATATTTCTATATAACACTTAATTAAATCAAATTTGTAAGCTAATTAATATTACGTACGCATTCAAAAACGCTTTGAATTTTGTGTTGCGAGGCGGGCTTTGAGGTTTTTGTAATGAGTCGAAGACGTCCATAGTGTTCGTTAAATGACATATGACCAAAAGTATCCAATGCAAACTACAAACGCAAATTTAAAATCAACAAATTAGAGATTAGGTGACTTTAAAAATCAAAAGATAAGTTCAATTTCAAAAATAAAACTTACTCTTCCATATATGGAGCCAGAATGAACGTGTGTTTAGATGCAAGGGAATTAGTCAAAACAGTTTGAATGTATGCTCTGACGTCATCTGGATCATTTACACATTTACTACCCGAAATCGACTCAGGACAAAACCATCCAATTTTTATTGGAGGTTCGCAAGAATTTAGCTCCTCGTAAGCCGCACTAAACTCACAAATAAGAAAATTTTTTTAGTAATTTGGTTATTAAAACAATTAAACAACAATGCCTAACTTGTAAGATAAGGAACATCACCTCATGTAGACATGGAAAAGAGCTACGTTCAGCATCTCTCCTCTCAAAAATTGCCCGATGTCACTAGGACCAATAATTACAAACAGGCTCTCTAAAAAGCAGTATTGCTTCTTCAGCAGGTTCAGAATGAGCGGGTCCTCCTCACTTATGCGAGATGCACAATAATGCAGCCATTTGCAATCTTGAGAGAGATCTTTTAGCTCCTCATCAGTCAAAATTGGAGTGCTTGGCATCGACTTTGACCCAGTCGACACCTTTGCTGAGGAACTGACCTCTCTCCAAGATCCCTTTGGACTCTTTTGCTATTTCAATTTATACAATTAAATTAGTGTGAGCGTGCAATTAAAAAAATTAAAAAAAATAAGGTACAAATGATTCTTACCATGTTAGTGAATCGGACCCAAGCATATGGCCATGTGATGAAACTACCTAGAGCGTGTGAGAGTTTCTCAAGGCTCCATGTTGGCATTGGAACCGGCAGTGAGAAATTTTCAAACCCCTTTACAATAGTTTCCACGGCCACACTGGTGTGGCCACTTGTAACAGGCATTGAATGCACTGTTTGGCCCTCTTTGTTTGGCTGGGCCACACCATATGCAACCACAGTTAAGTCTTTATCACTAGCAACACCTAACTGAGGCAGCAAAAGAGAACAAGGAGTCGGCTCCTGAAAATTGTGTCGTTTAGTATAATAGGTATCATAATAAAATATTAAAACGCATTGCAGTTTTAATTAATAAGTGCTTATATATTTAAAAACTATGTACCTGTAGCACTGGCTCTGGAGTTGGCTTCGGATTTTGAGCAATAGAGTTTATGTTCTCCGGTGTGGGGTTTTCCCCTTCAGGGGTATTAGTTATGAGCTGGGGTGCTACTGGGGTAATGGGCTCGGGTGTTGGCTCGACCAAAGCTTTAGGATCCCCATGTTGACTTTCCTGATCCTCGAAAATCAGGTTTGCCAAGTCAACAATGGGTGCTCCCATCTTTTGCAACATGGCGGCCAG
Organism: Amaranthus tricolor; assembly: GCF_026212465.1. Taxonomy (NCBI): domain Eukaryota; kingdom Viridiplantae; phylum Streptophyta; class Magnoliopsida; order Caryophyllales; family Amaranthaceae; genus Amaranthus; species Amaranthus tricolor. Next base: position 15,888,332 of record NC_080055.1, read on the forward strand.
CTTGGCGAGAACGTCCTTCGTAATCACTGCTCGGAGGGTTGCTACTTCATCCCGCAGTGCCGTTCGGGATTGAGTAGCAACACACTCTTTGCCGAATGCCTTCTGTAACCCCACGCGGACGCCTCCTTTTCCGACTACCCGCCCACTGTGATCTTTCCCTAAGACCATATGCAATGCGTCAACATTGCCTCTTGGGGTGAACTCCCCCCTAGCTTCTTTTTCCTTCCAGCCCATCTGTTCAAATAAAAAGTGACATATATAGCAATTAGTATAAGTACATCAAAGCCAAAGAATACAAAACAAATCAAGAATATACTTAATAATTTCATAACTCACCACAGCATCAGCAACCTTCTTCGTTCCCGGATCATTAATGGTAAATTTACCACTTGCATCTCGGGAATGAAGCCCGCAATACCAATCACGCACCCGATCTCCAGCAGGAGTATTCACGGATGCGGAGGTAGTCGTAGATGAGGGCGTGGATGAACTTTGATTGGGGTATAAACCCGCATCCACCCACTCTTTTCGGACCTCATCGTATGTTTTCTGGCCTAAGCGATGGTAAAACTTCCTTTTGCTTGTAGAATCAGAAGCTTTACCACGCTTTTCCTAATTAATCAATAGAAATCAAATGTCATGTATTAGTTTAATGACTGAATCAAAAGAAGTAAATTCAAATTGGTAAACTATAATATAATATGAAATACTTACAACTTCTATGGGACTTGTTCTTTTGGCAACAAAGGCCTCCCAATCCCTCTTCGATATGTGACCCCATATTTCGTAGGGCATCTTCGAATGTGATTGCTCTCCACCTTTGTTTCCTGTTTTGACCTTTTTGGTCATACGGGCACGCCTCTTCGTAATCCAGCCAGTTACTAGCTTGGATTTGAAATCTCTGAATCTTTCAGCAACAGCTGAAAGAAACACATTCTTCTTGACCTCATCGCTCTCGATGTGGAAAAGATTCTACAAAAAAATTTATATTTATTAGTATCAATCAAATTAATTTTAAAATGAAACTAAATGTGTAAAAATAGTAAAGTTGCTTACCACAGTATCATTCCATAGAGAGTTCTTCAAACCCTCTAGAACCTCGTTCCATGCGTGCAATATGGATAGCTTGATGATACATAGACCCACTTGTTTTCCATATTGCCTACGCTATTTTCCGCAGGGTTAACCAAATGCATTGTATTCCAAATGCATGGGTTCTGTGACTTTGAGGTTTTTTGTAGGACCTCGCCCTTTTATTTTCTTACTGGTAGTGGGAGCATCCATTGGTGGGGCGTCTTCAGTCTCAAAATCATTGTCAATCGGTGGAGTGTCTTCAGCCATACGCTCGTATCTCACAATTTGGTCCTCTTCGCTGTCATAACTACGATGCTCATTATCCGAGGTCTCAATCTCGGGGACAATTTCGTCTCTGAATAGATGCATTGTATATCAGTACCTGAAAGAGTATGAATAGAAATATATTAGAACATAAGCTAAGTAATATTAAGAATATGACTATGATTTACAATTCTAATACGTTCAACACAATAATATATAACAAATAGTGTTATGTGCAAAGTTTCATGCAAAACAAACCAAGTGCCAAAAAAACTTTAAAAAGCTTTAAATTCATACCTTGTGAATCATTTAACTCAAATGTATTCCTTCCGTGTGATCTACACGCATATAACCAACATCTACATCATCTACATCATCTTGATCCACTGATTTTGGATTGATAAAGGGAGGGGAGTCTTCAAAAGCTTTATATTCTTCCTCATCCTCAACATCACCTATACTAAGGATGCTTCTTTTTCCCGGCACAACAATAGACCATTTTTTATCAGACGGGTCTACAATGTAGAATACTTGCTTGGCTTGTGTGGCTAGTATGAATGGCTCCTCACTATCACGCAAACGAGCTAAGTCTACAAGAGTGATTCCACAAGGGTCGTCATTTTTTATGCATCGTCGATTATTATCTACCCACTTACATTTGAAAAGACCAATATTGAAAGTAGAGTAGTCAAGCTCCCATATTTCATGTACTCACCCGCAGTATACCAATTTAGCATCAACCGGCGCTTGATCCTTCGCACTCGCGTAAAATGTAGATGACGCCAAAATAGAAACTCCACTATTCTGTAGATACGATGACTTCTTGTCTTGACCCTCAGTCCAAAATGTGAAGCCATTGACATCGTAACCCTCATATTTGTTGACATCATCACGAGGATCAAAAGCTAACCACTTAACAATTTCGGATACACCCTTGAGTTCTTCGCATATTACTCGATTATGAAACCAATTAATAAACGTCTTGTTATGCAACTGCATCAATGCCCTATCCCCTTTAGAAGGATGTTTTGCGCGTAATATATCAAAATGCTCACTCAAAAAAGGATGAACTTCCGGAATATTATGCAACACATACAAGTGTGCTTGTAGAAGGCTTTCTTGAGGAGTTGTGACCGATTTGGAGCCAATTGTTCCTTTTCCCTCAAGCCTTCCTTCATGTCTAGAGGTGGGAAGTCCAATAGGCTTTGCCATGGCCAAATACTCGGCTATAAAGTTACTAATCTCATCGCTCACAGTGCCTTGAATCATACTCCCCTCGGGTTGTGCTGGATTCCTCACCTTGTTTTGTAAAACACCTATGTGTCTTTCAAAAGGATAACACCACCTTAAAAAAGCTGGACCCAAAAGCTTGATCTCACGAACGAGATGAACAATAAGATGAACCATTCTGTCAAAGAAAGAAGGTGGAAAACACATCTCAAACTTGCATAAAGTTACAATCACGTTGAGTTGAAGTGCATCAACAAGTTTAAAGGGATCAAGAACTTTACTACAAATTGTGTTGAAGAACGAACATAGCTCGGTAATAGCGTATCTCACATATATTGGCAGTATTCCACGGATTGCAATTGGTAAGAATACTTGCATCATTACATGGCAATCGTGAGATTACATGCTTCCCAACTTCAGCTCACCATTTAGGCTCACAAATCTATTCATGTTGGATGAGTACCCAGACGGAACCTTAATGCCATACAAACACTCACAAAATGTCCGCTTCTCTGCTTTGGACAATGTGTAGCAAGCTGGAGGCAAATAAAGTTTTTCATTACTCATCTTCTTCTTACTGCCACCAACTTCATCAGCTCTATTTCTTTTCTTACTCACCTTAACATGTGCCCACAACTCCGTACGAAGACCCTTACATTCAAACCAATCTCGCACGTCCCTAACATCCTTTGTCTTACCCGGAATGTTCATGAGAGTCCTGAGTATGGCATCGCATACATTTTTCTCTATATGCATAACGTCAATACAATGCCTAACCTGTAGATCTCTCCAATATGAAAGCTTCCAAAAGATTGATTCTTTTTTCCATAATCGGTCTTCACCCCCTTGCACTTGCCCCGTTTTACCAAATACAGTCTCAACTCCCTTAACCTGTTCATAAACCTCATAACCGGTCAACGGTCGACGAGCTACACGGTCCTCAACCTCCTCGTTGAACAACTTCTTCTTCTTACGATATTGGTGGTCTCGTGGGAGGAACTTTCGATGGTGCATGAATACGTGTTTGCACTTAGGAATCCACGTGGATTCCATGTCATCGATACAAATTGGGCATGCTTTCTTCCCTTTGTTCTTATACCCCGATAAGTTGCCATATGCCGGAAAATCATTAACGGTGCATAAAAGCATTACACGCAAGGTGAACTCCTCATTAGCATATGCATCAAACACTGAAACGCCTTCATCCCACATCTTTCTCAAATCCTCAACGAGAGGTGCAAGATACACATCTATGTCATTGCCAGGTTGTTTAGGACCGGAGATAAGAAGCGAAAGCATTATGTACTTACGCTTCATACACAACCAAGGTGGCAAATTATAGATCACTAAAAGTACCGGCCAAGTACTATGTTGAGAACTAAGATTGCCGAATGGGTTCATTCCATCCGTACACAGTCCGAGCCTTAAATTACGAACCTCATCCCCAAAAGTCTTATGCAACCTATCAATACTCTTCCACTCCGGGGAATCAGATGGATGTGTGAGCAAGTGACCTTTCTTCACCCTATCTGCATGCCACCTCAAATTTAACGCATCTTTCTTTATAGAAAACAAGCGCTTGAATCTTGGTATTATTGGAAGATACCACAATACCTTAGCTGGGGGCCCTTTAGTATCCCGAGCCCCTTTACGCTTGTAGCGCGATAACCCACACCTAGGACATTCTTCTAAGTTCTCGTTTTCATTCCGATACAACACACAATCATTCGGACACGCATGAATCTTCTGGTATTTTAAGCCAAAAGGACACATGAGCTTTTTAGCATAATATGTCGACTATGGAATTTCATTTCTCTCAGGAAGCATCTCACCTAACGCTTTTAATAACAATATGAAACTAGCGTCACTCCAATTGAACTTTGATTTAATGTTGAAAATTGTCAACACTGCTGTTAGTTTGGTGAACTTTGTACATCCAGGGTACAAAGGCTTTTGAGAAGCCTTTGTCAACAAGTCAAAAACACGAGGAAGTTTTCCTAACTCATCGTCGACTCTCTCTATCATCTCATCAACACGATCCACATCCTCATCGACATTCTCTTCATCTGTCTCATACCCATCAACATGATCTACTACATCCTCATTGACATCGGCCACATTATTGACGTCCTCAACAACACTTTTCTCTTTGTAAACTCCCTCCTCACCATCCCGAACCCAAACATGATATTGAGGCCTAAACCCACATCGAAGTATGTGCTCCCTAAGGATATCAACACTATCTACCTTTTATACATTGCCATAACTGACACATGGGCAATAAAAACCAACTCCCCCCGTCCTAACTTGATGTTCAACCGCAATACTACAAAATTCTAATACGCCATCAATAAATTCCGACGATTCAATGCTTCCATACATCCAAGAACGATCTTTTGTCATCCTAATTAGTGTGATTAATTGATTCAAAACAAAATTAATACACAACTTTTAAACATATATACTTAACGAACTCTAACTAACCACAAAATTAAGTAATAATCATTCATTTAACACTAATTAACCCAAATAATAACACAATGTTTTTTAAACTGTCCAAATGATGTTCATTGTAGTAACCATAATTAATATTCATATAAAAACAATAAAAATCAAATCGCATTCATAAACTTGGACAACTAATTAATATTCATATCAACAAATCTTGTATTTAACCATAAATAAACTTAATTAAACCTAACTTCAAAACTATAAAAAAAATTATGATAAATTTAAAACTTAAAAACCACAACTACATACACAATCATAAATAAAATGAAGAAATTACATAAAAATATAACAAAACATGATATATATGATAAATTTAAAACTTAAAAACAATAACAACATACACATTCATAAAGTATGACAAATTTAAACCTAATTTACAAATCAAAATGAAAAAAATACCTTGAATTGCCGTGGGTTTTGGTGGGTTAGTGTATAACCTATACAATGAAAAAAAAAATTAGTATAAAAAAAACTAAGCGCCCTAAATGTACACAATTAATGAAGCTTGAACAATAATGGGTTTGAGAACTAATAAGCTTTAAAAAATTATACCTTGAAGAAGAGCAAAAACTAAGTCCAAATTTCGTGGGTTTTCGTGGGTTTAAGAAGAGCAACAACAGTGTGTACAGCGCAGTTTCAAGAAGTTGATGATGAAGAAAAGCAATAAGAAGAGCAAGTATGATGATCAAAGAAGAACAAGAACAAAAAGATGATGAAGAAGAAAGATTGAAGATAGTAATCGAACAAATTATGATGAAAAAGAAAACTAGCAGTTTCAGTAGTGAGTGAATGAAGAAGTGCAACAGTCGTATATGTAAAACAATGAAAGCAGTTTTGTGGGTTTATTTTTTAACGTTAACATATGGCGGGTTTTTGAAAATAAAATTGTTGCGGGCAAGGCACAAACCGCAGCAATTAAGTGAAGAAGTGAGTTATTTGCTGCGGGTAGTGAAGAACCGGAGCAATTGCAAGGTAGTTTTTTGCTGCGGGCATGAAACAAACCGCAGCAATTGAAGCTGCTCATATGTATTTCCTGCGGTCAAGGCCCAAAACCGCATAAATTCATGGTTTTTTTTTTCTAATTCTTTTTCCTACTTATTGCTGCGTATATACAAAAACCGCAGCAAATGATTAGCAGCAAATACGTTTGATTCCACTAGTGTAGTTGTTCGTTCTAAGATTCGCATTTTAAGTCGTACGGTGATTGACTCCCACTTGGTTGCGAAGGAATAATTGTAATGCATAATCTCAAGTGTTGCGTTATTTTGTTAGCTTTGTGTTGTTGTACTTTAGTATAGCGTTAGGATTGTTAATGTAGCAGTCATATGGTTGCATTAACGGTCTTATAGTTAGAGGTAGTATTGTGATGGAAATGTTATGATGTAGGTTGGATATATGAAATCAGTGTTGGTATCACAACTTTATCAAACTGTATGATACATGACTGCTTTGCTATTGATATTGGAAATTGCGGTGATGTAGGTGTGTTCATCAATTATTTTTCATCGTGCATATTTTTATGTATACTTAAAATGTCATCTTTGTTGATCATTACTGTTATTATTACCCTATTAGTACCAATAGTACCGTCATTATATATGTACATGATGCATTACTTTAGTCATATATTAGCTCCTGATCTTAATTGATATAAATTATATACTTTCAACATATCTAGTCGTATGGTAAGTGAATAGCTGGAAAAAAAAATGTTGGTAACCTTTGACATTGCCCTACATGATTTTAAATCATCCTCATATTATCGTAATCAGAATTTGATATTATGATGAATAAAGGGTATGATTGTTGAACGATTACGATATGTGGATTAGTGTCATGGCTGTGAACGTATAATTATTAACTATAGTACTTGTTAAAATTTGTTATATATATATAATTTGATTATATACTTGAAATATGTATTATGTTTTCAGTTATTAATTTGAGTTGCTAATCTACTAATCGAGTCTTGATGTATGAATTAATATGTTATAAAATGATTTGATCATATATGATTAATGAAAAGTTAGGATTATGTTATGATAAGTAAAGTTAGTGGTGAATCGATTTGGGAGTTGATAACCAACCAGTTTAGTAAGATTTAAGTATCCTCAGGTCTAGGGTGTCTAATTATAATACGAGTTAAGTGTTGAGAAACTTCGTGCACTTTACTTTTAGGACTTTATTGTTTTGATATTTTACCCCTATTCATGGTTTAAATTATAACAGTTAAACCTCCCGCACATTTCAAGATTATCAAAAAGTATGACCTTAGGTGGCCATGTAGAAGTGGAAAGGTTGTTTGAAGAATTACATTAGATAACAGGACATTTCGTGTTGTTACGAGCTCAAGTAATACACTTTTTAAAAGCGACATCTGCTAGATCTGTTATTTTTGTAAACATTGAGAAGAGTTGTCTTACTAAGAGAACATATTAAGACCTAGATACTAGGGTGTGTAGTACTGAGATCTAAGATATTAAATAATTAGAGTTCCATGATTTAACCACACTATCCTTGCATATGTTTCAAGGTTAGTGAGTTACGGGGTCGTAACTAAGTTTTAAGGGGGGTAAGGTGCGATAGAATTTCGCGCGTTTACATGCATTTTCTCCTGCGTTTTCACACATTTTTGCCTCTATGATAACAACCTATTACAAACTTACACGCTTTTGATTATTTGAACCTATCTGTGTGATATCTACATGCTTTGATTGATTTTGTGAATCAATTGGTGTGATATTTGCATGCTTCTGATTGATCGTGTTGAGTCAATTGTATAATTTTTTTTTACATGTTTTGATTAGTTGTTGAGTTAATTTAGGTGATTGTAATACTCGAAATGAGATATGTATGAATATTCTGAAAGATGGAGTATCCTTTTGTTAATAGAGTCAATAAGGTCACGATCCTTGAGTCAATTATGGAGCTTAAAAATCATTAAAACACTTTCATGAGTTATTAGAAATACAATTTTCATGAATTGTACTCTTATTACTTTAGTTTCGGGGACGAAACTCCTTTTAATGGGGGTAGTCTATAACATCCCGAGATTTTCTGACGTCATTAATTAATATTTTAATAACTTTTGGGGATTTTATAATTGTGTTAGATTAATTTAGGAGTAGTTTTAATAAACTCCTTTCATATACGAATTTAAATATTAACATATATTTATATTAAAAATACAATTACGATTTCTAAATAAAGAGGTTCAAAACAAAATAATTATGCTATTGAAATGTGTGAGCACACGAAGGTGAGTTTCTTAGTTGGGCCTCGGAAGAAGATGAACCTAGGTAAAAAAATAAATAAATAAGTGTATAAATTAAATAAATAGGATGAGTTAGGGTTTTACTCCCTCCCTCACTCGAATCACGCCGCCCACCTTCCTCCTTCACCTCTTTCCCTCTCTAAACTCCCTCTCCCTCACGGCCCACAAAAGAAAACAACAGCTGCCGGCATACCACACCACCGGCAGGCCATCAGACACATGTTCTTCCTCCACCGGTGAGCAGCCACCGTAGCAGCAGCCTGCTTTCCTCCCTCACGGCACTCAGTAGCAGTGGCTGCCTTGTTTTCTTCCTCCCCCTACAGCTCGTGAGTCTCCAAGCAGCGGCAACCACCTTCTCTTGTTTCATCTTAGTAAGCCATCTCTTTATTTCTCTAATTAATTTTCTAGCCTTAATTGGAGTTTTATTAAGTGTGTTGAGTTTAGTGTTGGTTTTGTGTTAATTTCATTGAATCTTTTTGGTGGGTAAGAATTTGATTGATGAATTAAACACGTTTATGACCTAGGGTTTGAAGTGTGATTTGAAATTATGGGTTGTGTGTTGATTTTATATTAGTTTCTTCGAATCTTAGTATGGGTTAGTAATTAAATATGTTATCTTTGAATATGAAACGATTAGGGCTTGGATTTAGAGATGAAACTAATAATAATGTGTGTTTTATACTATATTTTGGTGATGACTGATTAAATAACTTTAAAAGTTGTTTTAGAATTTTGTCGGTTGGTTATTATTGTGAATAATTAGTAATGGTGATGATGTTAGTTGACTATGAAAGTGATTTTAATTGATTAAATTGAGAATAATAGCTACTAATTGTTGTGGGTTGACTGTTGTGAATTACAAATACCCTTATTGGGTTGTTATTGAAGTTATAGATACATGATAATGGTAAACCAAGAGCATAATGTCAACTTATCATCGATGGTTGCTAAAGTTATTTGTCGTGTTGTTTTGATTATAGTTCTTAATAGCTTTGGAGAATGCAACAAATGATATCCCGATATGGTAACTCTAAGATTTGCCTTATCGTTATATTAATGTTATATTAAAATTGTAAGATTTAGTTTTGATTAGTTATTTTTGGGTAGCGCGAGCTGATATGCCCATAATTAGTTAATGTAAAGAAACGATTCACACATACTTCTACTTTAAATTGATGGAAAGACTTATGTTGTGTTGAGTTAATGATTTTGACTTGTATTGAATGAGTTGTGTGCGTGCTAGAATAATCAGAAACTCATGTTGGGTGATAGCGGTTACTTTGGTATTTAGTTTGGTATGGAAAAGTAGTTAAGGGAACTTATTAGTTCTACTCATAACTTATATAGGTGCCCATTTTCTTCGTAAGAGGAAAGTAGAGCCTTAGTTGGGTGATTTTGTGACTTTTTATCGTGTAGTGACGCTTACAGGTACATACACGCAGTAATAACCCTTATATGCAATTTTCTTTAAGACATTATTATTTATTTGGATTGTATGCATTGTATCGAAACTATGAAGTACTAGTGAGTACACTTTATATGAAGAGCTATCGACTATGAAGTCCTTGCGCTTAGAATAGTTTAGAGAATGAGAGTGTTAAAAGAAGGCGGGAACCACCGCCTTATTTATTTAAGAATTAGATTATGCCTTAATTGGAGTTATAATGACTCCGTTATAGGTGAATTTCATATTCTATTGAGTGGCTCAGTGGGTTTTGGCGCGCTGCTATCCCAGGGCGCTCATTAATAGTTGAGAGTGGAAGTTATTCCCATCTGATAAGGTACTAGATTATGATTAGCTGGCGTGACTCAACTGGATTGTGTCCGGTTGATTTATTAGTCCCCTAGGTGAGGTTCGACTGGACCACCGTAAGGGGGGATGAGCATGCTTGGGTCATTGGGGGCCGGATGACCGATACCGCCCCTTGATCGAGGTGTTACCATGCGGGCCTTGCAAACCCCAATATGGTGGCCTCTTCACTGTTTTAGTACCCCAGTGTGTTATTTTTTTTCCCGAAGGTAGGACCTGAGAGGTTCTGCTGGAGGGGGCATGAGCTCGTACTTTGCTATGGGCGCCGGATGGCCGATAGCGCCCTTGGCCGTGTCATTATGCCAGGAAGTAGAGAAAGATCCACTGATAGAAAGTTATTCAGTGATAGAAATTTTATTCATCGATCGAAAGTTATTTAATGATAGAATGTTCATTCTTTGATAGAAAGCTTACACATTGATAGAACATTTACTTTTTGATAGAATATTTACTCATTGATAGAACATCTACTTATTGATAGAGTAGTTTATGCTAATGAGAAGTGTGCCTAAGTTAAGTTACCTCAAGGGTATTACAGACTACGATCACACTTACCTTAAGATAGACAAGCTCTATAAGGTAATGTGTTAGGTATTCTATTAATGCCTTGGTCGAGTTGATACTATACGTGCTTTGCAGGAGTTATGTTTAAAAAGAGGAGCGTGAAGACCTGCTTTCTACCCAAGAATACATGGTTCGGGTTGGAAAGCACGTAGTGAAATCAGGAAGTATAAGTGGCCGATAAGCGGTTACTATCTGAGCTAGTGTCTTATGAAATCGTCTTATGTTGTTTTATAATATAATGTTATCTAGTAGTTGACCTAATTATATTTGATGTTGGTTACTGACGTGTACGTTTGTAGCATAACCTCTATCATACCGCTATCTTTCGATTTTGTAGCTCTGGGTATCTTTTGTAAACTTTGGTTGTATATGTTTTGTTATGAGGCCTTGTGTCCTTCCTCGTATATTTGTATTTCCGCTGCGTAGTTTATATCTCTGTATGGTTTTAAGGAGTTAAGTCTTTTTAAAACGCAAACGTCGACACTGGAACCACGATCCATGCTTGGCATGTTGATTTGAGAAGCCGGCGACGAATCATTCCGCCGTGACATAGTTTTGATAGGCCGTGGGTGCCTTTACTTTATTAGCTTCTAAATAACTTTTATTTTTCTACAAAGGCGCACCGTTTTAAGGCAGATGCTGCCAAAATTTCCACTCACCTTTTTAAAGTTAATATTTAACGTTTATCTATATTCTCTTCCTTTTTCTTTTATGTAACACCCAAATTTCCTCCCGTCCTTTACGGTTTTGGTTTACGGTGTAACACCCGAATTTCTTTTATGTATAGGAGGAGTACATGATGTCTTCAAAGTTGAAGACACAAAGTTTTTGGAGGGACATAAAGGTTTGAGATTATGCTTTGTGGTAGTATGTTTAGAACTATGATGGAGATTATGTATAAGAGTAGTACTTGATGTCTTCAAAGTTGAAGATATTAAGGTTTTTGAGAGGCATAAAGGTTTAAGATCATGCTTGGTAGTAGTAGGTTTAGTGCAAGAGGAAAGTTTGATAGACTTGGTTGGAGTTGTTGACAATTGATTGGATCAGTAGATGTTTTCGGTTGAAAAGGTCTAAATTAAGGAATTTTAGGTTGATTTGGACTTGCCTCTTGTTTAACTTGAACGTAATTTCTGTCGTTGATCTTTGACGCTTTGCTTCGAAAGCTCATGATTTCACGACAATAAAATCTACAATGCAATTTAAAAACATATTAGAATGTATCATTATTATTTCCTAAAAATAAACAACAAAATAAATTATATGAGCAAAATGAAAATAAAATAAGATAATAGAAGAATCTATTACATTACAATGTCATGAAATCAAACAAAAACAAACACCAAAAGAAATTTTATTTAGATGATTAATCACAGCCAAAGTCAAATAATTCCCTAGGTTTAGTTTCAAGGAAAATTTGCTCAAAACTATCACTCATTGGCCATAATTAATCCCAACTATCACTTTTTTAAATAATCCTAACGTTCACCTGAATTTGTTCATGGCGTATCCTACGACTTGGTAACTTATAATAGAAGGTCACTTTTGCAAAACTAATAAAAAAAGTTAAATAAAAAAAATTCCAAAACCTTTTCCCTCACCCATTCTTTCACCCTAACCCGGCCACTACCATCCCAGCCTAACCACCTGCCCCATCGCTTCTCCCTCCATCCATACAACCATCGCAGCCACCACCAATCCCATCCTTCACAACCCAAATACCCTATTACCACCAACCCCTTTCCTTCTCCACTAACTGCCTAAAATTCCTTCCCTACAACTACCTTTAATTTATTTACTTTTAATGATTCATAATCCTTTAACAAAATTCAATTTGTTAGAAGAATTATGTTCATACTTTTTATTAATATAATTTCTATGAATTCATATTCTTTTAACAAGATTTCCATTTGTTAGAAGGATTATGATTATGCTTTTATATGTTGTTTTCATAATTCTTTAACAAAATTTCAATGTTAGAAGAATTGTGTTTATACTTCTAATTTGTTTAATTTTCATAAACTCATGGATTTTTTTAACAAAATCTTAATTTATTAGAAGAATGATGAACATACCTTTATTAAATTTGGTCATCTTAATTCAAAATTCTTTAGCAAAATATCAATTTGTTACAAGAATTGTGTTCATCATTTTTAATTTATATACAAAGTAAGAAAAAAAAATGGACGAGTGATGTGAATATGATATTTTAATGAATGTTTATATTTTTGCTTCATGATTGAGTAAAGTTATGGAATTTTGTATATATTTAGATATGCATGTTTTGTTTTATGAAATTTGTTATAAGTAATTTGGTTGATTTAATTATTTTTATTAAAGTGTAATTATGTCTGTTGTTGTATTACGGTTTATATGTAGTGATTAGAAACCATTGATTGAAATGCGGTTTAAGCGTTCAATTATTAAATAAAATAAAATAAAATAAAAAATAAATCTAGACACAAATTTTTTTCTCAAAAGTCGTGCCTCAAGTTTTCAGGGTTTGACTGCGTTTCGCTCCATGGTGATTTAAAAGTTGTTAACGCTAAAATTAATTAAAAGTAGTACTGGGCATTAAAAATTATGAGATTTGGGGCGCAATGTAATTGATGCCTTTCGGACGCAGTGGTAAACTCGGAATTTCTGTTTGAATTTTCTAAACCATCAAAAACGACCCGTAAAACTTCTGATCGTTTTTAAAAGTTTGAGTATTGGGTTTTATGATTTAATCTTTTAATGTTATGAAGTATAGTGATGCCTTGATGGGATAGAGAGGATTGGATGTGCCAATACGTACTAATGCGTGATTTTTGTATGTGTGTTTTTGTTTAGGACCTTGGTTCATAAGAGTTGAGATTTTGTACATGAGGTGATTGCTTTATGTTAAATTGTTGTGCTACAAAGTTACACGCTTAGACCATACTTTTGTCATTGGTTTGTTAAGTAATGTATTCATTCTATAATGTGATGTTGTGTATCACTTGATGCTTAGACGCCTCAAATAATTTGAAAGGAGTTTAATTTGGAAATTGAGGATGATTGTGTTTATCACCCTTATGAGATTATTAAATTGGATTAGGGGTTATCATTGTTATTCGTTCCCACGGCAGTTGTGGATCATTATGGTCACCATAGGGTTATGCATACTTTACCTTTGATGACTCGAACAACATGGGCAACGTCTTAGGTAAGAGGTTGCATTGGGATTAGCTCTCCCATGTGTATTCCTCCAAACTTTTGTAATACTTTGGCGATCCGAACTGGACAGGCAACGACATGAATTATAAGAATTTTGATAGTCAAATATGACATATAAACTGTTAGAGCCTATGCATGCTAGGATGAACTCATTGCTTATACATAACCTATATAATGCTTTGTATGAAGTCTCTAATGTCAACTGGTTTATGTTCTTTAGAATGTGTGATGATGTTGTCATTCGACAATGAGCAAGTTGAGTGCAAGTGGAATTTGATGAGTGAGAATCAAACAATAGAACATGTACATGAGCTATCTGATGCACTTGAACTATTATTACATGTTAATCAACTTTAATTTGTTTTTCTATCGCATGTACGTTTATCTATAGACATTAAATAGTTTTGATGAGGTCAGAAGGTTTTCGAGTTGTAAACTTTTAAGACTTCTGATGAATTTTTATTATCGTTGTCGTATGTATATTTCTTTATCTCTAGAACGTCGTCGGTCCTAGAAAATAGTTTAACTTAAATGTCCAGCGTGTAACCCGTAATTCATATTTACATGTGAATATCCGGTTCACTTTAACTTGGACTATTACAAGTTCAAAACCAACATTTACTTTTAACAACCAGCCAGTGGCACAGACGCCAAACACTTCAAAATCACATCACCTCATAGGGTGAAAAACTTTCTCCAATAATCAAAAATAAGAACTAAAATAATTTTAAATAAAAGATTTGCTTTACGTACATTCTTGTGCATGATTGGATGAGATTACTTTGTTGATTACTGATCTTTTTGCTTTCAGCTGTCGTTGACTTTATTATCAAAAGGACACATTATAGGCTAAGCTAGATTCCCTACTTTTCAATCAAAAGTACTTTTCAATTGCTTTTTGTTGCATATTTTAGATTTTATATCTACACCAAACGCCTTCTTATTACACCGTGACCTTTTAAAACATTAAAACGTTAGAAAATGTTAATTTCAAAGCTTTAAGGCTGCTGTATGCTTATTTATACGACTCACCATTTCAAATGTCATCACTTTCAACATTTTCCTCCAAAACATAAACCCCAACTCTACCATCTTTTATCCAAATCATATTTTTTTCCCTTAAATCCAAAGATGGTAGATTTAGAGTTTATATTTTGGGGGAAAAGATTGAATTTAATGGCATTTTAAATGGTGTGTCGCATAAATAGGTGTACAACAACCTTAAAGCTTCAATATTAACGTTTGCTAACATTTTGTCAACGTTTTATGTGCAAAAAGGTCGCAGTGAAACAATATGGTAAACCTCAGGGTTACCGCGTGAATTTTTTAAAAGTTTTGGTTACCACGTGAAAAACCCAAAACCTCAGAGTTACCAAGTGAAATTTCCCTTTAAAACTTTATTATTCCTTAAAAAGTTTCTTTAAAAGTAGAAAAAAAGTTGCACTATGTACGAGTAAGATAAGATTCAGAAAACGGATCAAGAAGTAAACCTAAAGAAATATCTAAAATGAAGTTTTATCTATCATACGATATAATAAAAATGTTAGAAAATTTCATTGGTTGAACTTTGATTACATGAAAACTTAATATGACATGTTTTGATTGAAAATATCATTCTTACGGAAAGATTATTGTAATTAATTATTTGTCAAATTTACTTATTTATTTAATTTACTTATTTTTTTAATAGTTAGTCTTATCACAGTAAATAATTTGCAGTAAGTGAAGTAAATATTTCATCGAAAAAACAAATATTTCAACACTCTTAACTATATAAAATATATTCTTAACTAATTTCATAAACATGAACATAGTACTCTGAAGACTCAAATCTCTTAAATAATGATAAGGAGAATTTGAAGACTCAATTCTCTTAAATGATGATAATTCAAAGCACATATTGATTAAACAAATAAATTAAGTAATTACATTTAGTTGTTTAAGTAAGTGTAAAATCTTATTTGATATACATTTGATAAGTGATATATATATATATTTAAGTTCGAAGATGTTGGAATATGCTTAAAGAACTTAAGTTTATGTTAAAGTTGATTTTATAAGTCTTGAAATAGTCTTGAAGATAATTACGTTTATAATCAGGTTAATTTTGTAATTATATTTGAAATATTTTAGTAGGTCAAGGTTCATTAAAATTAACTTTGATATTATTTGAAAATAAGTTTGAATATTTCATTACACATTTTGTTATTAAACGTTCAAATGTTTTATATTTAAATTTGAATTTAAATATGTGCTTAAATTAATTTGATGATTAAATATAGTACAAGATACACATGTTTTGTTAAATATAGTACACGGCTATATTTGATGTTAAATTAGTTGTTATGCAAATTATAGAGTTTTCTATTAATAAGATGATATTTGAATTAACACTAAAAATAGAAAATGATTATTTGAATTAATACTAAAAATAGGAATTAATTTGAATGATTATTTAAACGTTGATAAATCTGGTTTGTGTTTAGTTTTCAATATCTTGTATGAGTACTAATGTGGCAACATAGCATTGGATATTAAAGACAAATTACAGCACACAATGACGAAATTATTTTAGTTGTCAATACACGTCAGTTTGATGTTAAACTTAAGATCTTGAGGACATAACCAGGTCTACAGAAAATAACGGAAAGCAGCCTTCTTGTTTTCCAAGATGTGTTGAGGCGTAACACTATATATATGAGGCTTCATTTAAGAATTAAG
The DNA here is from genome assembly GCF_026212465.1 of Amaranthus tricolor. Classification (NCBI taxonomy): domain Eukaryota; kingdom Viridiplantae; phylum Streptophyta; class Magnoliopsida; order Caryophyllales; family Amaranthaceae; genus Amaranthus; species Amaranthus tricolor. The sequence goes on from NC_080055.1 coordinate 15,904,975, forward strand.
GATACATCTCTATGCACCTCTTCTTATAACTTTCTCTCTTTAGAAATTCTCTAAGTATTTAAAGAGTTTTAATTCTTAGTTCATCTAACTCTTACATTTGTAATAGGCTTAAGAGTTTAAAAAGAGTTAGATTAAGTTTAATACGCCTAACCAAGAATACTTTTCAAAGTGTTCAACTTGTGAATCTCTATTGTGAGTTTTGGGATTTGCTTTTATAAAAGGGACTTGTAATACAGTTCTTCAAGGGGAAGAACGTGGTGTGAGGAGATAGCGAGATCTTCTTGTTTGTATTAAAGTCGGATTAATAAAAGGCGTTGAAATCCTACGGGTTGAAAGAGAACCCATAGGCGGGGAGTAGGTTGGTTGGAACCGAACCTCGTTAACATATCGTGTGTTATACTTTAAAGTTTATTTTCCGCACATACGTTATTGTTTAAGAATTGACTCAAAACTGTTCCAGAAAACATTTTTGACAGACTCCTCAAACTCTTGAGACAAGTTTCCAGACAAATAAGTATTGAAATAGCGATGGGAAAAAAGCGACGGGAAGGCACTGACCGCCAGTGGCGACAGATTGGCTACGAGGCGTCCATCGCCTTTTGTGTTATGTAAGGTGGTGACAGCTGGGTGACGAGCTGTTGTGGTCGCCTACTAGAAGAAGGAAAATGGCAACGGACTTTGTGGTCGCTAGTTGGACGTGGTGCTTTGGAACAGTCAAATAGTGACTTTATTTAAAGTGGGCGACGACTGTATGGTAGCCAATTGGTCATCAAGTCTAGTACCTTTTTTTTTGTTTTTATTTTAATCTTTCGCGACGGAGTATTTGGTAGCCAGCTCGTCGCCCTTTTTCGTTCGTTTTTTTGAAATTTGAATTTGAAAATGGCGAGGGGTTTGTAGTCGCCGTGTGGTCACCATATTGTTATGCATTGTATATTTTGAAAACAAAAGCATTAAGAGTTTAGTGATTACTTATTTTATTATGTAGAGTGTTTTTTATGTTTACATGAGTTGTTTTATTTATTTTTATTATGGGATATTATCAATTGTACCCCTGTACTATAGCAAAAATATCAATGGTACCCCCAAGTATATGCTAATTACAACTGTGAAATTATTAATGATTTTTCCGTTAAATGTCCGTTAAATTTTGAATTTAACCTAACCGTGGTTAGTTTCTTCTTCTTCCCTTTTCTTTTTCCTCTTCTGGCTCTCCTTCCATGGCTGCTTCATCTCAAGCCCGACAATGATCAACCCGAATATGCAGAAAAGAGCGAATTGATTTTTCGTCGCCGGAGAAAACATTGTTGATGGCATGAATTGAATTTAGACAGAAATAAAAGCTTAAAAAAGGCCGAACCAGTAGAAGGAGAAACACAATGATGTTCCAAAGGAGAAACACCAATTATTGCGGTCAAAGCTTCACCAAATTCATTCAACTTCTTCTTTAAAGGAATAACCTCCTCGTTTTCTGCAGCTTCTTGAATCTGCGAGTGTACTTTACCAATCTCAGTATTCATCCCTGTATGTGTAACCAAACAAATACAATGCTGAATTTTGTGAAAATGAATACCTATAATTGCTTATAAATCCCCTGTAAATCAATCAAATTCAATATAATTAATCAGGACAAGATCTAACACTTTAAACATTTAGTTAAACAGAAAAAATACAACTTACCCGAAAGCGATAATTAAAATAAAAATTTCAAAAAAATTAATGAAAATTAGTAAATAACAAAATGATAATCATAATTTATGATTAAGAAATGTCGTGTAAGAAATTACCAGAAAAAAAATACAAAATCCAGATTATGCTGAATGTTGTGTAGAAATGTCCTCGCTCAATGAAACGATCAGATTTTTCTAAAAAGGATGGTAATGGAGATCCGATTTTACTTTTCTATCTCTTCATTTTCACTTACATTTTCTTTCTTAAAGAAGTTTTATTCTTCGTTAAAAGGATTTTAAATTACATAAATAACCCTTAACGGATTTGCGGAATTATTTTTCCGGGTTGTCGGGTTAATCATTGTCGGGCTTGAGATGAAGCAGCCATAGAAGGAGAGCAGGAAGAGGAATGAGAAAAAGGAAGAAGAAGAAACTAACCATGGTTAGGTTAAATTCAAAATTTAACGGGCATTTAACAGAAAAATTATTAATAGTGTCACGGTTGTAATTAACATATACTTGGGGGGTACCATTGAAAGTAACTGGAGTACCATTGATATTTTGCTATAGTACAATGGTACCATTGATAATATCCCGTTTATTATTTATATTTAATTTTTATTTGTTGGCCTCTTAAGGTTTTGATGATGACTTCACTTGTAAATAAACAAACATATTTTTAGAGATTGTTTTGTAGGTATATATCCGATTTAATGTGAATCGTTGATGAAGCCTATGACTTGATTCGTGAAAGAAGTACATGTCTCAAATATCCAAGAAGTTGGGAAATTGCTCTTGAAGACAGTTTACTGTTCCTAGAGTTAAAGTTCTGACGAATGTTGTAGATGGAGACAGTGCACTGTTCCTACGTAGCAGGTCTGAAGAATAGCATCGACTGAAAAATTGCGAATTAATTATTTTCTGTTTTTAAGTTGATGTAATGGTTTAGAATTAATTTAATTGCTTAAATTAATTAGTAAGTTAATTGGCAAATCTATTTTTAGGTTTTCTAAAAATAGCCCAAGACTTTTTCTTAATTAGATTTAGATCTCCTATTTTTTAGGATCTTATGTTTTAAACTCCTATGCTATTTTTAGCATTAAGGAAACTGATTTTTTCCTTGAGCAAATAACAGCCGGACACTTTCATAATTCCACCACCTTTTGTTTTGAGAACGTGGGGGTAGTGGAGGTATGTGTGAGATAGTGGACGTCATGCTTATGGTAACTGCTGGCTGTTCCCTCTATAAATAGAAGGGACTTTGCTCGAATCAAAAATCAATCCTTTTAGGATTCAAGAGTGTCCATTAAAGGGAGATCATCTTAAGAAAAATATTTTCAGTTTTCCAATGCCAATTAATTTATTATATTTTTCTTAAGTAATTATTTTAATTCTTATCCTCTTGAGAAATGGCCTTGTAAAGGGTATTTGAGTGTTTTGTTGTAATTAGACTTATGGGAAGTCTAAGGGAATAGAGAATAGAATCGAGAGAAGAGAAAGAGAAGGAGAGAAGAGAAGAGAAGTGGGCCTAAGTAGAGAAGCTTTGAGTAAAGCGTTTAGAGAATTGAGAAGCTTCAAGTGAAGCAAAACATTGTTTTGTGTAATTGTAACTAATTGCCTAAACATAGTGAGAATTTTGAAATCCCGGGGGGTCGTGGTTTTTCCTTCTTATTAGGCCAAGAAGGTTTCCACGTAAAATCTTTGTCTCCTTTATTATTTTTCTTTTCGTTTTTAAGTTTAAGTTTTTGTTCTATACTTATTATAATTCCGCAAAAAGTTGAGCAAAAATCTTAAACCTACTACACAACAATTCACCCCCCCCTCTTGTTGCATTCGATCATCCATTAGTATTTCTACAATTGGTATCAGAGCCCTGTTCCTCATTTAATCAGGAAACCCTGAGAGCAGTATCCTGTTCCCTGGAAAGATGTTGAAGATGAACGAGCGCATGGAAGAGGGGTACTCCACACAAAGGCCACCCATGTTCGATGGGAAATTCTATACCTACTGGAAAAATAGAATGGAAATCTTCATAAAGGCCGAAAACTATCAAGTTTGGAGAGTCATTGAAATTGGAGACTTTGAGGTGACGACCATCAACTCCAACAATGAAGCTGTTCCAAAACCAATCACTGAATATGAAAAAGAAGATTTTCAAAAGATGGAGATGAACGCTCTTGCTATCAAGTTACTTCACTGTGTGCTTGGTCCAAATGAGCACAATCGTATTATGGGTTGCAAAACCGCTAAGCAGATTTGGGACCTGCTGGAAGTTACCCATGAAGGTACTAGTGAAGGCGAAGCTGAAACTGAAGCGCCAATAGAGGAAGAAACCGCAAATCTGTGTCTCATGGCATCTCATGAAGAGTCTAAGGAAAAAGAGGTAATGTCTTCTACTCCATCTCCTAAACAACTGTCTAATTTAAGTAAGAATAAATTAATCAAATTGCTTTTAGAGACACAAGAAAAGCTAGATGAAAAAACAGCTAAGTGTCTCCAAATTGAGAAAGATCTTAACTTAAGTGAAGATCATATCTCATATCTAAACTCCTTTAGAATCGATGTGCAAAGTAAATTTTTTGATTTGCTAGATAAGAATATCATTTTAAAAGAGACAATTGAGAAATTGAAACAGAAATTTATCTTTCTTAATATTGAAATGAATCAAAATAGATTGTTAGGATTAAGTAAATATGCAAACAACATATCTACTCACATGGTTAGCACTGAATTTCAAAAGTTGAAATCAAAATTAGAATCCTATGAAATTGAAAATGAATATTTGAAAAATAAAATAAACTTAAGAGGAAAAGGGAAAATCAATGAAATTCCCAAATGAATTCTAAATGCTAAAACCAAAAGTAAAGAAGGTCTAGGCTATATGAGGAATGATAAAAAGAAAAAGTTCTATGTAGATCTCCCTAGTAGCAAAATATGTTCCTTCTGTGGTAAAAGTGGACACCTAAAACATCAATGTATAAAGAGGGAACATCATGTCAAAGCAAATAAAAATTATGTCGAACGAATATGGATTAAGAAATGTGATTCAAGTATTGTCGACAAGGAACCCAAGGATGAATGGGTTCCTGCACCTAACCACTAATTTGCTTTGCAGGTTCAAGTGAGGGGGAACAACTCATGGTATCTCGACAGTGGGTGTTCCAAGCATATGACGGGTGATAAATCTAAATTTCTCTCACTTGAAGCCTATGATGGGGGAACAGTAACCTTCGGTGACAACATGAAGGGTGAGATAATCGCCAAAGGAAAGGTTGGAAGGTCTAGTTCCCATGCCATTGATAATGTATTTTTAGTCGAGAATTTAAAACACAATTTGTTAAGTATTTCTCAATTTTGCGACAAAGGTAACTCTGTTAAGTTTACTTCTGAAAAATGCATAATTTCTAGGAACAGTACAGGAGACCCTGTGCTGAAGGGAATCAGAAAAGGGAACACCTATGTGGTGGACCTGGACACTGTTCCCAGAAACAGTCTAACGTGTTTAAGTGTTATTGAAGAAGACCCACTTGTTTGGCATAAGCGTCTAGGTCATGCTAGTTATTCATTGATTAACACTTTAAGATCAAAAGACCTAGTAAGAGGATTACCTGCAATAAAATTCCTTAAAAATGAAGTTTGTGATCCTTGTGCTAAAGGGAAACAAGTGCTGTCATCCTTTAAATCAAAGAACGTTGTGACTACCACTAGACCATTAGAATTAATTCATATGGATTTATGTGGACCAATGAGAACACAAAGCCGTAGTGGCAAAAAGTATGTGTTTGTTGTTGTTGATGATTATAGTAGATTCACGTGGACCTTATTTTTGGCAAGCAAAGATGAAGCTTTTGATGAGTTTGTTTCCTTTGCTAATAAAACACAAAAATCTACCAATAATCAAATTGTTCACATTAGGTCTGATCATGGGAAAGAATTTGAAAATTCAAACTTCATGAATTATTGCAATGAACATGGTATAAATCACAATTTTTCCGCACCTAGAACACCACAACAAAATGGTGTGGTAGAAAGGAAAAATAGGACCTTAGAAGAAATGGCTAGGACCATGTTGATTGCTAGTGGTCTACCTAGGAATTTTTGGGCAAAAGCCGTTAATACTGCATGCTATACATTGAATCGTGTACTAATTAGACCAATCACTTCAAAGACACCCTATGAATTGCTCAAAGGTGTTAAACCAAATATTTCCTATTTTCGTATATTTGGATGCAAATGTTTTGTTCATGTGAATGGAAAACGAAACATAGGTAAATTTGATAAAGAAGTGATGAGGCAGTATTTCTAGGTTATTCATCACAAAGCAAAGCTTACAGAGTTTATAATAAAAGAACAATGTGTGTAGAGGAGTCTGTTCACATAATCTTTGATGAAACTAACTTTTCAACAAGTGAACAGGAAACAAGTAATATTAAAATAGGTCTTGCAAATTTGGAAGATGAAGATGAAGGAATAAAAGTGCAAGATCGAGGAACAGCAAGCGAACAGTCGATACAAGAAGAGGCAGAAGAAACTGACCAAATCCAGGAACTGCCAGCACAACAGGACCAGCAGACTGTTCCCAATCCAACTGTTCCCACAGATGAGCAAAATGATCCAGTAGCTGAACAGAATGTCAATCAAGTTGCTGAACAAGAACATGCTACTGTTCCTTCAAGAGAATTTGTGCCTAAACCTTGGAAGTATCAAAGATATCATCCTCTTGATTCAATTGTAAGTGATATAAATAAGGGAACACAAACTAGATCTCAATTGAGAAACTTTTGTGCACACTTTGCGTTCCTATCATCACTTGAACCTAAAAATCACGAGGAAGCTTTGAAGGATTCCGATTGGATAGTTGCCATGCAAGATGAATTAAATGAGTTTGAAAGAAATAAAGTGTGGCACTTGGAACCCAAACCGAAAAACAAGAAAGTTATTGGTTTGAAATGGGTATTTCGGAACAAGCTTGATGAGCATGGAATAATTGTTAGAAATAAAGCTAGACTCGTGGTTAAAGGTTACAATCAACAAGAAGGTATTGATTATACCGAGACATTTGCTCCGGTAGCAAGGTTAGAGGCCATTAGAATTTTAATTTCTTTTGCTGCATTTATGAATTTTAAACTATATCAAATGGATGTGAAATGTGCTTTTTTGAATGGTTATCTTGATGAAGAAGTTTTTGTGGAACAACCCCCAGGTTTTGAAAATACCTCTTGTCCTAATCATGTCTACAAGCTTGACAAAGCCCTATATGGCTTGAAGCAAGCTCCTAGACAATGGTACGAAAGACTTTCAAAGTTTTTGATTCAAAATAACTTTGTAAGAGGAAAAATCGACAAAACCTTGTTCTTTAAGAATAAAGGTTCTAACATTTTGGTTGTTCAAATTTATGTTGATGATATTATTTTTGGTGCTACTAATGATTCATTATGTAAAGAATTTGCTAACCTTATGGGTAAAGAATTTGAAATGAGCATGATGGGAGAATTAAATTTCTTTCTTGGTTTGCAAATTAAACAAACTGAAAATGGTATCTTTATTCATCAACAAAAATACATTAAAGAACTTCTTAAGAAATATGGACTAAACAATTCTAAATCCAACCACACACCTATGGCTACCAATGTTAGACTAGATGAAGACCTAAATGGGACCAATGTAGATCAAACCATGTATAGAGGCATGATAGGTTCTTTATTGTATCTAACTGCAAGTAGACCTGATATTTCTTTTAGTGTTGGTTTATGTGCTAGATTTCAATCAAGTCCTAAAGAATCACATCTCACGGCAGTAAAGAGAATTTTGAGATATTTGAAGGGAACAGACGACTTGTCCCTATTTTATCCTAAAAGTGATGTTTATGATTTAAAAGGTTTTAGTGATGCAGATTATGCAGGTGATCTTGTTAATAGAAAAAGTACATCAGGTATGGTACAATATCTTGGCTCATGTTTAGTTTCATGGAATCCAAGAAACAAAACACAGTTGCATTATCCACTGCAGAAGCTGAATACGTAGCAGCAGCAGCTTGCTGTTCCCAAATGCTTTGGATAAAACAGCAACTTAGAGATTTTGGTATTAAAGTTGAATGCATTCCTATTTATTGTGATAATACTAGTGCCATATGTATATCTAAAGATCCAGTGCATCATTCACGTGCTAAACATATACACATTAGACATCATTTTCTAAAGGATAACGTAGAACACAAAAATATTGTATTGAAGCATGTTAACACAAATGAACAAGTTGCTGATATTCTGACCAAACCACTTCCTAGGGAACAATATGAAAAGATGAGATTGGAACTTGGTATGATCAAGCTCCACTAAAGTTAGTTGCATATATTTCCCATTGAAGCATCATGAAAATGAAGAGGTCAGGAATCAATCTCAAAATCTTGATTGAAAATCAATTATTGCATGGATCAGGTAAACACATAATAAAGTTTGTACTATGAATGTTCTTACGTTTGCATGTTGTTAATTCGAACAGACCAAAGCAATATGTTCATTATTTTCTCCATAATATTTCATAATATCATAATTCATTTTGTTCTTGAAAAATTATTTTATTTTATTTTGATTTCACATCTTTTTATATTATATCATCACATTGTTTGGAAATTTGTACAGTCAACTTAAAATTAAAAATAATGGGAAATTTTTTAAAAAACACACAATCCTTCCATATCTAATGCATTGATGAAAAGGCTTTGATGAGATGGGACGTTTGGTAACCGTCAACTCTCTTTAAAAAGCCCTTACTACATCACAATCACTCAAACCGTCATCCTTCTCCTTCCTCACAAACAGTCACAAGAAACCGTCCTCCTTCTTCCTCAAACCTTCAAAACGCAAAAATGAAAACTCCAAAATCAAGATCAGGAAAGAAAGCACCCACATCCCACCAAACCATCCAGCCTACACCCTTAAACATTGTTCATCCATCCCCATTGCTAAAAGATGCACCATTACCATCACCACCACAAGAAACCTCTGACAACATTCGACCAAAACGCAAATCATTCACACCAAAAAGTGAATCATCATCCCAAACTGCCAAACGTTTGAAGCAAGTTGACCCTAACTGTGCCGAGGAGGTTGCTAAGGAGATGTCTGTTGGATTTGGGGTCGACAAATACTGGTATGACTCTACTTACTTTCCACAACTTCATAACATTTTGAAATTTCAAGAATGGGAGGTTTTAATGACTGAATATAGTTGTAATTCCATCTTCCCAAACATCATGAGAGAGTTTATTTCAAACTTTTCAAATGACTGTGGTATGTGTTCCAGTGTGGTTAGGAACATTAAAATAGAGTTTAACAGCGCTTTGTTGGCAGAATGGTTTAAAATTTCGAATGTAGGGTTTGATACATACAGTATTGGTGCTAAGATAGTTTTCTCTGGGATAAATGAAAAAACAATCTTTAAGTTTTTAGGGGTTGAACAGAAAAGGGGTAAAATCAGTCACAATGTGTTGTCCCCATTTCATAAATTACTTTATAATGTAGCACGAAGATTCATCTTGCCCCGAAACTCCAAGAGGAGTGAGGTGAGTCTGCGTGATGCAACTCTGATTTACTGCATGGACAATCAAATCAAAATCAATTTTCCATCTTTAATGATATCACATTTATCCGACTGTATAGAGAAAAAGAATGTTGTGGGGTATGGGGGGCTGTTAACTTGGATTTTTCGAAAATTTGAGGTTCCATTGGATGGGCTTGAGTTCCCAATGGGACCAAATATGAAGATTGGTGCACGTTGTTTGAAAAATTTGCATTTGAAAGTAACTGATGAGGGGGTATTAATAAACGAATTAGAAGAAGTAGTTTTTGTTGGTTCTGATGATGAGGAAGTAGAAGAAGAAGAAGTGGTAGAAGAAGAGATTGAAAAAGAAGTAAAAATAAAGAAAGAAAAAGGAATTGAAAAAGAGAAAGAAAAAGAAAAAGAAGAAGAAAAACAAGGGCATGTTCCCAATGAAACAGAAAATAAGGGGGAACAGGAAGAGGAGACAAAAATTGAGGGGGAACAAGGAGAAGCTTTAGGAGATTCTAGTGATGAGGAGATCGTAATTGCAAAGCTGAGGAAGGGTAAAGTCACTCAGAGGAAGAGTAGGAGGCTTGCTTCAAAAGGTAAGGCAGTAAAGGTTGATGATGTTACTTCAGAAACCATTCCTGAGCCTACATCATATGAACCTCCCTCTAACAAGCCAACCACTTCACCACCAACTCAAACCTTATCACCACCTCCATCACCCATTCACTTCACACCACCACCATTTCCATCCTCTCCTGGTGTTGGTTGTGCTGACCCTACTCCTACAGCATCTTCAGACTCCATTCTTTCAAAGCTTCTTGATCTACAGTCTCAATTAATTGCATTTCAGGATGAGACTCGTGTCTCGCTTGCTTCAATTGTGGATCAGCTGAACCAAATGGAACAACGCCTTGGTGCCAAGCTGGACACAGTGGAGGTGCAGACGGAGTACATTGATGAAGAGACTGCCCCTTAACCCTCTCCCTCTGTTTTTTTAAAGAATGTGTTTGCTGTATCACTTCTCAAACAATTTCACTTTTTGCCTTGTATCATCTGGGGTACATGGTTGTTGTAACTTTGAACAATTGCTACTTTTCTTTGTTTTTATTTTCTATGGTCTGTGACAATTAACTCTATGCAGGTTTTAATCATTGTTCATAGCACTTGCTTTTATTATTGTTGTTTGTTGTTTTCATCACTAACAAATCTATATGGTTTGTGCTGAGATTTGATAACTCCCACTTCTTTTTGATTGATGACAAAAGGGGGAAGATTATGCACAAACTTAAGAGGAGAAGTGAATACACAGTTACATATCCTCGTTGATTTATATTGATTCTTATGGATATAATGTGTGCTTGCTGTGTTTATGCTAGTTAAGTGATCATCTGTGTTTGTTGAAGTCCTCATGAATATTTGATTCTGTGAAAATACTTAATAAGTTATGTTTATTATTATTATTAGGTTTATTATAGTTCTATTATGTTAGCTTATATTATGTTAGTTTTATTATATTAGGTTATTATGTTATGTTAGTCTTTATCTATTTCCGTTTAACTTAGTTTATTTCATTTAGGTTTTAAGTTAATTAATTTTGAAAACTTTTGAAAAATATTTGATATTTTAGAGTAAACTGTTTGTTTATGAATGCTTGGTAAATTATATTCTAACAAATTGATTTGCTAAGTTAATTAGAGTTACTTTAATCTCTAGTATGCTCTATGAATTTTGATTTACTCTACTTTTACTTAAGTTTGTTTATAAAGTTTGCCATCATCAAAAAGGGGGAATTTGTTGGCCTCTTAAGGTTTTGATGATGACTTCACTTGTAAATAAACAAACATATTTTTAGAGATTGTTTTGTAGGTATATATCCGATTTAATGTGAATCGTTGATGAAGCCTATGACTTGATTCGTGAAAGAAGTACATGTCTCAAATATCGAAGAAGTTGGGAAATTGCTCTTGAAGACAGTTTACTGTTCCTAGAGTTAAAGTTCTGACGAATGTTGTAGATGGAGACAGTGCACTGTTCCTACGTAGCAGGTCTGAAGAATAGCATCGACTGAAAAATTGCGAATTAATTATTTTCTGTTTTTAAGTTGATGTAATGGTTTAGAATTAATTTAATTGCTTAAATTAATTAGTAAGTTAATTGGCAAATCTATTTTTAGGTTTTCTAAAAATAGCCCAAGACTTTTTCTTAATTAGATTTAGATCTCCTATTTTTTAGGATCTTATGTTTTAAACTCCTATGCTATTTTTAGCATTAAGGAAACTGATTTTTTCCTTGAGCAAATAACAGCCGGACACTTTCATAATTCCACCACCTTTTGTTTTGAGAACGTGGGGGTAGTGGAGGTATGTGTGAGATAGTGGACGTTATGCTTATGGTAACTGCTGGCTGTTCCCTCTATAAATAGAAGGGACTTTGCTCGAATCAAAAATCAATCCTTTTAGGATTCAAGAGTGTCCATTAAAGGGAGATCATCTTAAGAAAAATATTTTCAGTTTTCCAATGCCAATTAATTTATTATATTTTTCTTAAGTAATTATTTTAATTCTTATCCTCTTGAGAAATGGCCTTGTAAAGGGTATTTGAGTGTTTTGTTGTAATTAGACTTATGGGAAGTCTAAGGGAATAGAGAATAGAATCGAGAGAAGAGAAAGAGAAGGAGAGAAGAGAAGAGAAGAGAAGAGAAGAGAAGTGGGCCTAAGTAGAGAAGCTTTGAGTAAAGCGTTTAGAGAATTGAGAAGCTTCAAGTGAAGCAAAACATTGTTTTGTGTAATTGTAACTAATTGCCTAAACATAGTGAGAATTTTGAAATCCCGGGGGGTCGTGGTTTTTCCTTCTTATTAGGCCAAGAAGGTTTCCACGTAAAATCTTTGTCTCCTTTATTATTTTTCTTTTCGTTTTTAAGTTTAAGTTTTTGTTCTATACTTATTATAATTCCGCAAAAAGTTGAGCAAAAATCTTAAACCTACTACACAACAATTCACCCCCCCCCCCCCCCCTCTTGTTGCATTCGATCATCCATTAGTATTTCTACATTATTGTCATTAATTTGCATTAATTTTATTATTTAATTAGTACATATTTTATTTCCTTTGTTATTTTCATGAATTTTTTTATAAATTGTTATTATTTTATATTTTATTTTTATTGTCATTAATTTGCTTTAATAATTGATATTAGAATAATTATATTATTATCATATATTTTTATTCTCATGAATTGTTTTATATATTTTATTGTCATTAACTTACTTTACTAATCAATTGAATAATTATATTGCTATATTATATATAGGTGTTAAAAATGAACGTTAGGGAAGAAAGAAGTTGAATGTACAACCGACAAAAAAAATGGAAAGTTTAGTTTAAGATTTATGAGAGGGTTTGAAGAGTTTTTAGATTTTGTTCGTAGAAATAGCATGAGTTCTGAGATTAGATGTCTTTGTAAAACGTGTAAAAATTGTTGTTATAAGGAACCAAATGAAATAAGAGAACATCTAATGAGAAAAGGGGTTTGTTGAAAATTACTATGAGTCGAAATATCATCAAAATACACAGGTGGGAACAACATCTGATGTTGTAGTGGTAGTAGAAGAGCAATCGTTAAACAATCCAAATCCTTACTCACAGATGTTGTATGATGTAGTTGCTAGTATATTTCCAGACACTTACCATCAGTTTTTCCCCCCAGTTTGATGTAGTACCAGTAGATAATGAATCACCGGTACACTTTAATGTGTGTACTAAAAAAAACAAAGAATCACATCAAGGGAAGACACGATCTGCGTGAACTTGGTATACGTCCAGAATTGCTTCCTATAGGTACGTGTACTCTCAAACCATTATATATATATATATATATATATATATATATATATATATATATATATATATATATATATATATATATATATATATATATATATATATATATATGTATATATATATGTATATATATATATATATATGTATATATATATATATATATATATATATATATATATATATATATGTATATATATATATATATATATATATATATATATATATATATATATATATATATATATGTATATATATATACATATATATATATATATATATGTATATATATATATATATATATATATATATATATATATGTATATATATATATATATATATATATATATATATATGTATATATATATATATATATATATATATATATATATATATATATATATATATATATATATATATATATATATATATATATATATATATATATATATATATATATATATATATATATATATATATATATATATATATATATATATATATATATATATAAATGGGAAAGTTCAGGTGATAACCATGAGGTATTGGGTGTTGTATGAGGTAATCAAAGGTTTATAAAATCTACGTAGTACCCCTAAAGTATACCTAATTAAACCTCCGTGACCATTTTCTAAAAAAATTGTTTGGGAACATTAATTCTCATGTCTAGTGCTGTTGGCTGTACAGTTAAGTTAACTCAACAATTTGTTAGCAAATAGAAGAATCGAAATTATTGGCCTAGAAACTTTCAAAATTCATCCTCACAGAATTGAAATTCTTGTAAATTAAAGTTACTCACCTTTATAGCTTCCTAAACCAAACGAAATTCTTATAAGACCTTGATAATTTTAATTTGAATTTCATCAAAATTAGAAAACAAGAGCTTAAATCTAGGTATTATTGGATGATACCACAATACCTTAGCTGGGGGCCCTTTAGCATCCCGAGCCCCTTTACGCTTGTAACGCGATAACCCACACCTAGGACACTCTCCTAAGTTCTCATTTTCATTCTGATACAATACACAATTATTCGGACACGCATGAATCTTCTGGTACTCTAAACCAAATGTAACAACCCTGAATTTCCGACCCCTTAAAGAAACCAAAACCGTAAAGGACGGGAGGAAATTCGGGTGTTACATAAAAGAAAAAGAAAGAGAATTTAGATAAACGTTAAATATTAACTTTAAAAAGGTGAGTGGAAATTTCGGCAGCATCTATGATCCTCCTGCTGCTCGACATTAGATAAACGCCACTTACACTTCTTAATTTCATTACGTGCTTTCCAACCCGAACCATGTGTTCTTGGGTAGAATGCAGGTCTTCACGCTCCTCTTTTCAAACATAAACTCTTGCAAAACACATATAGTATCAACTCGACCAATGCATTAATAGAATACCTAACATATGACCTTATAGAGCTTGTCTATCTTAAGGTAACTGTGATCATAGTCTGTAATACCCTTAAGGTAACTTAACTTAGGCACACTTCTCACTAGCATAAACTATTCTATAAATAAGTAGATGTTTTATCAATGAGTAAATATTCTACCAAAGAGTAAACGTTCAATCAATGTGTAAGCTTTCTATCATAGAACGAACCTTCTATCATTAAATAACTTTCGATCAATGATTAAACTTTCTATCACTGAATAAATTTATATCAGTGGAACTTTCTCTACTTCCTGGCATAGTGACACGGCCAAGGGCATTATCGGCCATCCGGCGCCCATGGCAAAGTATGAGCTCATGCCCCCTCCAGCTGACCCTCTCGGGTCCTACCTTCGGGAAAAAAACTAACACACTAGGGTTCTAAACCAGTGAAGAGGCCACCATATTGGGGTTTGAAAGGCCCGCATGGTAACACCTCTGTCAAGAGGCGGTATCGGCCATCCGGCGCCCAGTGACCCAAGCATGCTCATACCCTCCGTTTAGTTGTCCCGTCAAACCTCACCTAGGGGACTAATAAATTAGCCAGACATGATCCAGTTGAGTCACGCTAGCTAATCATAATAAAATACTTTATCAGATGGGAATAACTTCCACTTTCGACTAATAATGAGCGCCCTGGGATAGCAGTACGCTGAAACCCACTGAGCCACTCATCAAAATATGAAATTCACCTCTAAAGGAGTCATTCTAACTCCAAGTAAGGCATAATCCAATTCTTAAATAGATAAGGGGTAGTTCGCGCCCTCTATTAACACTCTCATTCTCTAAACTATTCTAAGCGCAAGGATTTCATAGTCGATAGCTTTTCATGTAAAGTGTAATCAATAGTATTTCATAGTTTCAATGCAATGTATATTATCACAATAAACAATAATGTCTTAAAGCAAATTGCATATAAGGGTTAGTTACTGCGTATACGTACCTGTGAGCGTCACTGCACGATCAAAATTATTAACTCAACACACCATAAGTCTTTCCATCATTTTAAAGTAGAAGTATGTATGAATCGTTTCTTTACATTAACTAATTTTGAGCATATCGGCTCGCGTTACCCAAAAATAACTAATCACAACTAAATCTTACAATTTTAATATAACATTAATATAACGATAAAGAAAATCTTAGAGTTATCGTATCGAGATATCATTTGTTACATTCTCCAAAGCTATTAACACTAGTGGAAAAATCGTATTTGTTGCTTATCATTTGCTGCGGTTTTTGTATATTTGCAGCAATAAATAGGAAAATGAATTAGAAAAAAAAAATTAATTGTTGCGGTTTTGAGATGTGACCTCAGCAAATACTCAGTACAATATTAATTGATGCGGTTTTCCATGGGACCGCAGCAAATAACCCTTCACAAATACATTAATTGCTCCGGTTTTGCTTGAACCGCAGCAAATAACCCTTCACAAATACTTTAATTGCTCCGGTTTAGTTTGAATGTTAAATGATTTCTAAGGTTATATTTCTAATTATTAGAATGTTGAATGTCTTTTAATTATTAGAATTAGAATAGTTATATTTCTAAGGTTAAATGATTTAATTTTATTATTTATATTTTGAATGTTATATTTCTAAGGTTATACAATGTTAATTATTCAAATTATATATTTGTAGGGTTAAATATGTTTGTTATAAATAAGTATATATGTTTAAAAGTTGTGTATTAATTTTTTTTTGAATCAATTAATCACACTATTAGGTTGACAAAAGATCATTCTTGGATGTATGGAAGCATTAAATCGTCGGAATTTATTGATGGCGTATTAGAATTTTGTAATATTGCGGTTGAACATCAAGTTAGGACGGGGGAGTTTGTTTTTATTGCCAATGTGTCAGTTGTGGCAATGTATCAAAGGTAGATAGTGTTGATATCCTTAGGGAGCACATACTTCGACGTGGGTTTAGGCCTTAATATCATGTTTGGGTTTGGCATGGTGAGGAGGTAGTTTACAAAGAGAATAGTGTTGTTGAGGACGTCAATAATGTGGCCGATGTCAATGAGGATGTAGTAGATCATGTTAATGGGTATGAGACAGATGAAGAGAATGTCGATGAGGATATGGATCGTGTTGATGAGATGATGGAGGGATTCGAGAATGAGTTAGGAAAACGTCCTCGTGTTTTTGACTTGTTGACAGAGGCTTCTCAAAAGCCTTTGTACCCTGGATGTACAAAGTTCACCAAACTAACAGCAGTGTTGACAATTTTCAACATTAAGTCAAAGTTCAATTCGAGTGACGCTAGTTTCACAATGTTATTAGAAGCATTAGGTGAGATGCTTCCTGACGGAAATGAACTTCCAAAGTTGACATATTATGCCAAAAAGCTCATGTGTCCTTTCGGCTTAGAGTACAAGAAGATTCATGCGTGTCCGAATGATTGTGTGTTATATCGGAATGAAAACGAGAACTTAGAAGAGTGTCCTAGGTGTGCGTTATCGCGCTACAAGCGTAAAGGGCTCGAGATGCTAAAGGGCCCCCGGCTAAGGTATCTTCCAATAATACCTAGATTCAAGTGCTTGTTTTCTATAAAGAAAGATGCGTTAAATTTGAGGTGGCATGCAGATAGGGTGAAGAGAGGTCAGTTGCTCACACATCCATCTGATTCTCCGTAGTGGAAGAGTATTGATAGGTTGCATAAGGCTTTTGGGCATAAGGTTCGTAATTTAAGGCTCGGACTATGTACGGATGGAATGAACCCATTCGGCAATCTTAGTTCTCAACATAGTACTTGGCGGGTGCTTTTAGTGATCCATAATTTGCCACCTTGGTTGTGTACGAAGCGTAAGTACATTATGCTTTCGCTTCTTATCTCGGGTCCTAAACAACCTGGCAACGACATAGATGTATCTCTTGCACCTCTCGTTGAGGATTTGAGAAATATGTGGGATAAAGGCGTTTCAGTGTTTGATGCATATGCTAATGAGGAGTTCACCTTGCGTGTAATGCTTTTATGCACCGTTAATGATTTTCTGGCATATGGCAACTTATCGGGGTATAAGAACAAAGGGAAGAAAGCGTGCACAATATGTATCGATGACATGGAATCCACGTGGATTTCTAAGTGTAAACACGTATTCATGCACCATCGAAAGTTCCTCCCACGAAACCACCAATATCGTAAGAAGAAGAAGTTGTTCAACGGGGAGGTTGAGTACCGTGTAGCTCGTCGACAGTTGACCGGTTATGAGGTTTATGAACAGGTTAAGGGAGTTGAGACTATATTTGGTAAAACGGGGCAAGTGCAAGGGGGTGAAGACCGATTATCGAAAAAAGAATCAATATTTTGGAAGCTTCCATATTGGAGAGATCTACAGGTTAGGCATTGTCTTGACGTTATGCATATAGAGAAAAATGTATGCGATGCCATACTAAGGACTTCAATGAACATTCCGGGTAAGACAAAGGATGTTAGGGCCGTGCAAGATTGGTTTGAATGTAAGGGTCTTCGTCCGGAGTTGTGGGTACATGTTAAGGTGAGTAAGAAAAGAAATAGAGCAGATGAAATTGGTGGCAGTAAGAAGAAGATGAGTAATGACAAAGTTTATTTGCCTCCAGCTTGCTACACATTGTCCAAAACAGAGAAGCAGACATTTTGTGAGTGTTTGTGTAGACTCAATTAGGAACGGGAACAGCAACAAGAGGGGGGGGGGGGGGTGAATTGTTGTTGTTACTAGTTTAAGCGTTTTGTGATATTTTTGCGGAATAGAATAAAATAAACAAAACTTAAACTTAGAGCAAAATAAATGAAAGAGACAACGAGATTTTTACGTGGAAACCTTCTGGGCCTAAACAGAAGGAAAAACCACGACCCCTTGGGATTTCTAAAAACTCAACTATGTTTACGGCAATTAGTTACAATTACAATAAACACCTTACTTCACTCGAAGCGAAACAACTAGGCCAACTCTTCTCTCTCAAATTGCTTTACTCAAAGCAACAAACTTAGCTTCACTAAAAGCTAAACTCCACAATAGCTTCACTCAAAGCTATCTAATTTCCCCCCTTAGACTCAATCGAGTCTAATTACAAATTCTCTCAAAAACCCTTACAAAAAGAATAATAATTCTCTAAAATAAAATCAATGAGTTGCTCAAGAAAATATTATAAAATTAATTGGCAATTTTAAGAACAAAATATTTCTTGTAAAATCCCAAAATCGTATGAAAACACTTAAGCACAAAACGTTGGATTTTCTCATCTATAAAAACCGGAATTAACATAGCAATTTATAGAAAATAAGATTCCTAAGAAAATGGAATATTCCAATCCATTATCCCATTATCAAAAGATCATGGGAGTAATGTGGATAAAGCAACCATACGGTTATTTGATTAAGTCAAACCAGACAGAAATAACCGCTGTTCCCATTTGCCTTAAAATAACTTCTGTTCCCTTTAAGCAGCAGTTTCTTCAATAGCTGTTCCTGTTCCAGTATTAATTGCTGGAACGTGTTTGCTATAAATAGAAACGGTTATGCTTATTACGAATGGTTACTTACTAACTTGTAGGTATAAAGACGGTTAAGAATGATAGCTAAGACCCATTCAACAACAACTAATTCTATTTTTAGTAAATCCAATATTTACTAAAAATAGATTCTAAAATAAAGGATCTAAGAAAATAAGGACGTTAATTCATTTTATTTAAGAAAAACGATTTGCCAATTAATTTTAATAAATTACTACTGCAACAAATTAATTTTATTAAATACGTTAACTAAAAATAATAATTAAAATTTAATAACCAGAATTTTCAGTCAACGTAGTCAACCTTCAGCTTAGGAACAGTGCGCTGTCTCCAGACTTCAGTTTAGCTAGAGCATCCAACTTAGGAACAGTAGATCTGCTGTCTCCATTTTACATCCCAAGCGATATGTTTCTCCTAACCTCTTTTGAAACCTTTTGACATGTACGTTTCCATAAGCTAAGTCATAGGTACTATCAACAATCATTATCACGACCGGATATCGACCTGCACACAATCTCTAAAAACATATTTGCTTAAATAAAGTGTAGTCATCATCAAAACTCAAGAGGTCCAACAAATTCCCCCTTTTTGATGATGACAAACTTTTTAAACAAACTTAAACAAAATAGAGTAAAACCAATATTGAAGAGCATGTTCGAGATTAAAACAACTCTACATTACTTAGTAAATTAACTCGTTACAATATAATTTACCAAGCATACATTAAAAACAAATTACTCTATTAATTAGAAATATTTAAAATAACTTAAGCATAATCAAAACATCGGAAGTAGTTTATAACTTAAGATTTCAAATAAAACTAAACAAAACAAAACTTACCAATAAGATTTCAAATAAAACTAAACAAAACAAAACTTAGCAAAATTCTAAGCATTGTAAGAACTTTTATCATAGCATTCAAGTAATCATCAGAGCATATAAATCATAACAATATTCAAGTAATCATCAGAGCATATAAATCATAACAATCAAAGTATGTATCTCAGTATGTATATCAGAGCTAAACTTATTAATCATCAGAGCATAGCCACAGTCCTAATGTTGAACAGAATAAATGTATATCAGACTAAGCATACTCAAGCATTATTTAAGTTTGTGCTAAATATTCCCCCTTTTGACATCATTCAAAAAGAAATGGAGCAATCAAGCCACAGCACTAAACATATAGTTATAGTCAAAGAGAGAATAAGGATGCACAAATTAAAAGAGCATAAGCAATGAATGCAAACATGATCAACAATGATTAAAATGATAAGAGTTAGTAGCATAAAAGGAAAATATGATCCAGAGTATTAAGTCGTACCCCAGCTGGTACAAATTGAAAAACATAAAAAGATTGTTGAATGAGAGTGATAGTTGCAACAAATAAGAAGGAATGAAAAAGGAGAAATTAAGTTGCAGGAGCTTCATCATCAACATATTCTGTCTCCACCTCTACTGTGTCCAGTTTGGCCCCCAAACGTGCTTCCATTTGGTCCATTTGAGCAGATAGTGAGGCTATAGAGACACGAATTTCATCTTTAAAAACAAGAAAGCTGGACTGCAAATCATTGAGTTTCAGGAGGATGGAGGTTAGATGGTCAGTGGGAACTATAGTGTCACCTAAACCTTGATGTGGTGAAGAAGGTACTGGTGATGGTGATGGTATATGTGACTTTGGTGGTGAAGATGGTTGTATTGGTGATTGTGGTGGTGATGGTATATGGAATGACGGTGTGGCAGGTTTAGGTGAGGAAGGTTGGCTTGGTTGTGCTGTTGTGTATGAGGTAGAGTCATCATCAATAACAACAACAGGTTTCTTTCCTTTAGAAGCTAGCCTACTACTCTTCCTAGGGGTTAAAGCAGGTGAAGAACCCTTCTCATTTTTCTTTTCTTCTTCCTCCACAACAACCTTCACCAGTTCCTTCACTACTTCCCCCTTACAAGAGTTTTCCTCTTGTTCTTCCTCCTCAGAATGCCCCTCTGCCTTCTTAGTGGCAGAAGGAACAGGCTCCTCCTGTTCCTCCTTGTTCACTTCCTCCTCCTCAACATTTTCTTCAACTTCTTCTTCTTCATCGGTGTCCTCTGATTGTTCAAAAATGTTCTCAAGGGTCCCATTTTTAGTTAATCTTAGATGTAAATTTTTCAAACATTTTACACCCACTTTGTTGTTTGGACCCATGGGATAGTTTAGACCATCAAGAGGAACACCCAATTTCTTAAATATCCAGGTCAACAGTCCACCATATCCTAACACATTCCTTTTAAAAATACAATCATTTAAATGACAAATCATTAAAGAAGGAAAATTAATCTTGATGTGGTTCGCCAGACAGTAGATAAACGTAGCATCCCTCAAACTAACCTCACTTCTTTTGGATGTGCGAGGCAAAATAAATCTTCTTGCTATGTTGTACAACAGTTTGTGCATTGGTGATAGCACATTATGACTAACTTTTCCTCTTTTTTCATTCAACCCTAAAAACTTCCAAACTGACTTCTCATTTATACAAGAAATATCAATTTTTGACCCAACAACATATCTATCAAAACCAGTCGAGGGAACACCCAACCATCCTCCTAAAATCAGGTTATTAAATTCAATTTTGATCCCCTTTACTTCACTAGTACAGACTCCATGGTCAAAAGAAAAATTTAAAGCAAACTCACGCATTAAGTTGGGATACATTGGGTTACAGCAATAGTTTCCCATTAAAGATTCCCAAGCTTGATTTTGCAAGATGGCGTGAAATTGAGGAAAAAAGTTTGATTCATACCATTGTTTATCCAATCCGAAGCCAACAATCATTTCTTTTGATATCTCTTCAGCAGATACCTGAACATTAACCTTTGCCCTCTTTGAGGATGATTTCCTCACTGTAGCATCTCCTTTTCGCTTCGAACTTTCATGCACTTCAGAAGGATTAGGGGTTTCCTGTTGCTTTCTTGATGAAGACTCAGTTTTGGGAGTGAGTAGTGTTGGATAGATGACTTGAAGAGGTTTGGGTTGTTTCATTTTTGGGGTTTGATTCTTGGTTTTCTTGATGATTTGAAAAATCAAGAGAAAGAAAAGCTAGGTTGAAGACGGTTTTGGGAGTGAAATGCAATTGATGATGAAATGAAGGATTTGACGTGAGAGAGAGTATAAAATGCATGTGAGGGGACGTGTGTTTAAGTTATTCAAGTTCCTTATTTAATTCGTGCATATGAACACATAATGTGATATGGAAACAGACGAATTTTATGATGATTCAACTCCCACTTCTTAAAAAAAATTGCTGGAGAAATTAATATATCAAATATTATGAAATTTTTTTTTTTATGAAAATAAAAGATAAATGGAAATTTTATGCTACCACAATCTGATCAAATCAAACATGCAATCATAAGAGCACTCAAAGTATATACTTTTAAATAGTGCGTACCTGATTCTTTCAATAATTGATTTTTCAATCAAGATTTTTGTGGTTGATCGACTTTTTCAAATTTTCATTTTGTCTTTAAGGATCACATTTATCACTTACTTCAATTCAACTTGATCATGCCCAGTTCTAATCTCATCTTTTCATGTTGTTCCCTTGGGAGCGGCTTTGTCATGATATCAGCTATTTGCTCGTTTGTATTAACATGCTTGACGATAATATTTTTATTTTCGACGTTGTCCTTAAGAAAATGATGCCTAATGTGAATATGTTTTACTCTAGAATGATGCACTGGATCTTTTGATATGCATATGGCACTCGTATTATCACAATAAATAGGAACACATTCAAACTTAATACCAAAATCTCTTAGCTGTTGTTTTATCCAAAGCATTTGGGAACAGCAAGCTGCTGCTGCTACATATTCAGCTTCGGCAGTGGATAATGCAACAGTGTTTTGTTTCTTGGAACTCCACGAAACTAAACATGAGCCAAGAAATTGTACCATACCTGAAGTACTTTTTCTATTAACTAGATCACCTGCATAATCTGCATCACTAAAACCTTTCAAATCATAAACATCACTTTTAGGATAAAATAAGGACAAGTCGTATGTTCCCTTCAAGTATCTCAAAATTCGTTTTACTGCTGTGAGATGTGATTCTTTGGGGTTGGACTGAAATCTAGCACATAAACCAACACTAAAAGAAATATCGGGTCTACTAGCAGTTAGATATAACAAAGAACCAATCATGCCTCGATACATGGTTTGATCAATAGTTGTTCCATTTGGGTCTTCATCTAATCTAACATTTGTAACCATAGGTGTATGGTTGGTTTTAGCATTGTTTAGTCCATATTTCTTAAGAAGTTCTTTGATGTATTTTTGTTGATGAATAAAAATACCATTTACAGTTTGTTTAATTTGCAACCCAAGGAAGAAGTTTAGTTCTCCCATCATACTCATTTCAAATTCATTGCTCATTAGGTTAGCAAATCCTTTACATAGCAATTCATTCGTGGCTCCAAAAATAATATCATCAACATATATTTGAACAACTAGAATATCAGAACCTTTATTTTTAAAGAATAAGGTTTTATCAATTTTACCTCTAACAAAGTCATTTTGGATTAAAAACTTTGATAGTCTTTCATACCATTGCCTTGGAGCTTGTTTCAAGCCATAGAGAGCTTTATCAAGCTTGTAGACATGATCAAGACATGAGGTATTTTCAAAGCCTGGTGGTTGCTCAACAAAAACTTCTTCATCAAGAAAGCCATTTAAGAAAGCACATTTCACGTCCATTTGATATAATTTAAAATTCATGAAAGCAGCAAAAGAAATTAAAATTCTAATAGCCTCTAACCTTGCTACCGGTGCAAATGTCTCGGTATAATCAATACCTTCTTGTTGATAGTATCCTTTGACCACGAGCCTTGCTTTATTTCTAACAATTATTCCATGCTGATCAAGTTTATTCCGATATACCCATTTCAATCCAATTACCTTTTTGTGTTTTGGTTTGGGTTCCAAATGCCATACTTTATTTCTTTCAAATTCATTTAATTCATCTTGCATGGCTATGATCCATTCGGAATCCTTTAGAGCTTCTTCATGATTCTTGGGCTCGAGAGATGATAGAAACGCAAAGTGTGCACAAAAGTTTCTCATTTGAGATCTAGTTTGTGTTCCTTTATTCAAATCACTTATAATCAAATCAAGAGGATGGTATTTTTGATATCTCCAAGGTTTTGGCACAAAATCTCTTGTGGGAACAGTAGCATGTTCTGGTTCATCAGCTTGATTAACATTCTGTTCAGCTACTGGATTGTTCTGCTCATCTGTGGGAACAGCTGGATTGGGAACAGTATGCTGTTCCTGATGTTCTTGCAGTTCCTGAACTTGATCAGTACTTTCTGCTGTTCACCAGCTGTTCCTTGATCTTGCACTTTCAATTCTTCATCATCGTCCTCTAGATTTGCAAGACCTATCTTAAAATTATTTGTATCCTGTTCACTTGACAAAAAGTTAGATTCATCGAAAATTATATGAACGGATTCTTCCACACTCATTGTTCTTTTGTTATAAACTCTGTATGCCTTACTATGTGATGAGTAACCGAGGAATACTGCTTCATCACTTCTTTCATCAAACTTACCTATGTTTCGTTTACCATTCACATAAACAAAACATTTGCATCCAAACACACGAAAATAAGAAATATTTGGTTTAACACCTTTAAGCAATTCATAAGGTGTCTTAGAAGTAATTGGTCTTATTAACACACGATTCAAAATGTAACATGCAGTATTAACAGCCTCGGCCAAAAAATTTCTAGGTAAACCACTAGCAATTAACATTGTTCTAGCCATTTCCTCTAAAGTTCTATTTTTCCTTTCTACTACACCATTTTGTTGTGGTGTTCTTGGTGCGGAAAAATTATGACTTATTCCATGTTCACTGCAATAACTCATAAAACTTGAATTTTCAAATTGCTTACCATGATCTGACCTTATGTGAATAATTTGATTATTAGTAGATTTTTGTATTTTGTTAGCGAAGGAAACAAACTCATTAAAAGCTTCATCTTTACTAACTAAAAATAAAGTCCATGTAAATCTACTATAATCATCAATAATAAAAAACACATATCTTTTGCCACTACGGCTTTGTATTCTCATAGGTCCACATAGATCCATATGTAATAATTCAAGTGATTTAGTGGTGGTCACAACATTCTTTGATTTAAAAGATGATCTCACTTGTTTTCCTTTGGCACAAGGATCACAAATTTCCTCCTTAAGGAATTTTATAGTTGGTAGTCCTCTAACTAGGTCTTTTGATCTTAATGTATTAATCAATGAATAACTAGCATGACCTAGACGCTTATGCCAAAGAAGTGGGTCGTCTTCTATAACACTTAGACACGTTAGACTGTTTCTGGGAACAGTGTCGAGGTCCACCACATAGGTGTTCCCTTTTCTGATTCCCTCAAGAACGGTGTTTCCTGTGTCATTCCTAGAGATAATGCATCTTTCAAAAGTAAAGTTTACAGAGTTACCTTTATCACAAAATTGAGAAATGCTAAGTAAGTTATGTTTCAAATTCTCGACTAAAAATACATTATCAATGGCATGGGAACAGGACCTTCCAACCTTTCCTTTGGCTATTATCTCACCCTTCATATTGTCACCGAAGGTTACTGTTCCCCCATCATAGGCTTCAAGTGAGAGAAACTTAGATTTGTCACCCGTCATGTGCTTGGAACACCCACTGTCGAGATACCATGAGCTGTTCCCCCTCACTTGGACCTGAAAAAAATTAATGGTTAGTTACAGGAACCCAGACTTTCTTGGGTTCCTTGTCAATTTTGCATGAATCATTTTTCTTAATCTGAATGTTATCGACATAGTTTCTGTTGGAGACAGTCTACTGTTCCCTTTTGGTGCACTGGTCCTTCAGATGACCAGTTCCTCCACAGAAGGAACAGAGCCTGTCGCTAGGGGGATCAACGTAAGCCTTTTTCTTCTTGTTATTCTTAAAATATTTTAGGCCTTTTGAATTTTTACTTTTAGCATCTTGAATCCATTTGGGAGTAATTTTGATTTTCCCTTTTTCTCTTGAACTTAATTCAAGCTTGTCATCATTGTTACGGTCGGATTCCTGATTTAATTTTAAATTTTGAAAATCATAGCATAAATCTTTAATAGATGCATCATTCAATTCTTCATTTAAGCCTAATAATTTGTATTGTGATAACTCAATATTAAGAATAACATTTTCCTTTTTAATTCTCTCCATACTTTCCTTTAGGATTATGTTTTGATCCAACAAACCGAAAAATCTGTTTTGGACATCATATCTAAAGGTGTTTATATAGGAGACATGGTCTTTGCTTATCTTGAGCTCCTTTTCTAATTGGAGACACTTAACATTACAATTTTCAAGATTGGCTTGTGTCTCTTTTAGCAACTCAATTAATTTATTTTTACTTAAATTGGATGGATGGATAGAAAATGAATTAAAAGTATTTACCTGCTTTTCCTTGCCTTCGTGCGTAGCCATGAGACATAGATTAGCTGTCTCCTCTTCTTCGGGAACAATAGTTTCATTTTCACTTTCAGTTTCTCCCCATGCAGCAATCATGGCCTTGCGAAAGTCGGTCTTGTTAAAGTTTTCTTTGTTCAACGGTCTTCTTGAATCTCTTGTCTTTCCCTTGCCCTTTTCATTCTTCCACATAGGGCACTCCTTGATGAAGTGTTCGGTACTTCCACATTTGTGGCATTCAAGATTGGTTTTTGTTTTTCTTTCTTTGTTGTTTCTTTGATTTGTATACCTGCTGTTCCTGAAGAACTTCTTGAATTTTCGTACCAGTAAGGCAGCCTCTTCCTCATCGCATTCTGACTCGTCCTGTTCCCCAACTGCAAGGGCCAGTCCCTTGTTCCTGGACCTGTCGGCTGTTCCCAAATGTAATTCATGTGTCATTAGGGAACCAGCCAGCTCCTCTAGATTAAACTTTGTAAAATCTTTGGACTCTTGTATAGCAGTAACCTTGGCCCTCCAGCGCTCATCTTGAAAAAAGGCTCCTAAGGATCTTCCTTACTTGTTCATCGGTGGGAATTATTCTTCCAAGAGAGACAAGTTCGTTTGTTATGTTGGTGAACCTAGTGAACATCTCTTGAATGCTTTCCCTCGGTTCCATAACAAATCATTCATATTTAGACATTAACAAATCAATTTTGGAACGTTTGACTTCACTTGTTCCCTCATGGGTAACGGCTAGCAGGTCCCAAATCTGCTTGGCAGATTTGCACCCCATTATACGATTGTGTTCATTTGGTCCAAGACCACAGTGAAGCAATTTTACAGCAAGAGCATTTAATTTCATTTTTTGAAAATCTTCTTTTTCATATTCGGTTATTGGTTTGGGAACTACCTCATTGTTGGAGTTAGAAATGGTTACCTCAAAATCTCCGATTTCGATGACTCTCCACACTTGATAGTTCTCAGCCTTGATGAAGATTTCCATCCTATTTTTCCAGTATGTATAGAATTTTCCATCGAACATTGGCGGTCTTTGAGTTGAATACCCTTCTTCCATTCTCTCGTTCATAATTGACATTTTCGGGAACACCAGAATCTGCCCTCAGGGTTTCCTGATCTACTGGGAACAGGGCTCTGATACTAATTGTAGACTCAATTAGGAACGGGAACAGCAACAAGAGAGGGGGGGGGGGGGGGGGGGGTGAATTGTTGTTGTTACTAGTTTAAGCGTTTTGTGATATTTTTGCGGAATAGAATAAAATAAACAAAACTTAAACTTAGAGCAAAATAAATGAAAGAGACAACGAGATTTTTACGTGGAAACCTTCTGGGCCTAAACAGAAAGAAAAACCACGACCCCTTGGGATTTCTAAAAACTCCACTATGTTTACGGCAATTAGTTACAATTACAATAAACACCTTACTTCACTCGAAGCGAAACAACTAGGCCAACTCTTCTCTCTCAAATTGTTTTACTCAAAGCAACAAACTTAGCTTCACTAAAAGCTAAACTCCACAATAGCTTCACTCAAAGCTATCTAATTTCCCCCCTTAGACTCACTCGAGTCTAATTAAAAATTCTCTCAAAAACCCTTACAAAAAGAATAATAATTCTCTAAAATAAAATCAATGAGTTGCTCAAGAAAATATTCTAAAATTAATTGGCAATTTTAAGAACAAAATATTTCTTGTAAAATCCAAAAATCGTATGAAAACACTTAAGGACAAAACGTTGGATTTTCTCATCTATAAAAACCGGAATTAACATAGCAATTTATAGAAAATAAGATTCCTAAGAAAATGGAATATTCCAATCCATTATCCCATTATCAAAAGATCATGGGAGTAATGTGGATAAAGCAACCATACGGTTATTTGATTAAGTCAAACCAGAAAGAAATAACCGCTGTTCCCATTTGCCTTAAAATAACTTCTGTTCCCTTTAAGCAGCAGTTTCTTCAATAGCTGTTCCTGTTCCAGTATTAATTGCTGGAACGTGTTTGCTATAAATAGAAACGGTTATGCTTATTACGAATGGTTACTTACTAACTTGTAGGTATAAAGACGGTTAAGAATGATAGCTAAGACCCATTCAACAACAACTAATTCTATTTTTAGTAAATCCAATATTTACTAAAAATAGATCCTAAAATAAAGGATCTAAGAAAATAAGGACGTTAATTAATTTTATTTAAGAAAAACGATTTGCCAATTAATTTTAATAAATTACTACTGCAACAAATTAATTTTATTAAATACGTTAACTAAAAATAATAATTAAAATATAATAAGCAGAATTTTCAGTCAACGTAGTCAACCTTCAGCTTAGGAACAGTGCGCTGTCTCCAGACTTCAGTTTAGCTAGAACATCCAACTTAGGAACAGTAGATCTGCTGTCTCCATTTTACATCCCAAGCGATATGCTTCTCCTAACCTCTTTTGAAACCTTTTGACATGTACGTTTCCATAAGCTAAGTCATAGGTACTATCAACGATCATTATCACGACCGGATATCGACCTGCACACAATCTCTAAAAACATATTTGCTTAAATAAAGTGTAGTCATCATCAAAACTCAAGAGGTCCAACAGTTTGTATGGCATTAAGGTTCCGTCTGGGTACTCATCCAACATGAAGAGATTTGTGAGCCTAAATGGTGAGCCGAAGTTGGGAAGCATGAAATCTCACGATTGCCATGTAATGATGCAAGTGTTCTTACCAATTGCAATCCGTGGAATACTGCCAAAACATGTGAGATATGCTATTACCGAGCTATGTTCGTTCTTCAACAGAATTTGTATTAAAGTTCTTGATCCCTTTAAACTTGATGCACTTCAACTCGACAAGATTGTAACTTTATGCAAGTTTGAGATGTATTTTCCACCTTCTTTCTTTGACATAATGGTTCATCTTATTGTCCATCTCGTTTGTGAGATCAAGCTTTTGGGTCCAGTTTTTTTTAGGTGGTGTTATCCTTTTGAAAGAAACATGGGTGTTTTACAAAATAAGGTGAGGGATCCAGCACAACCCGAGGGGAGTATGATTCAAGGCACTGTGAGCGATGAGATTAGTAACTTTATAGCCATGTATTTTGCCATGGCAAAGCCTATTGGACTTCCCTTCTCTAAACATGAAGGAAGGCTTGAGGGAAAAGGAATAATTGGCTCCAAATCGGTCATACCTCCTCGAGAAAGCCTTCTACAAGCACACTTGTATGTGTTGCATCATATTCCGGAAGTTCATCCTTTTTTGAGTGAGCATCTTGATATATTGGGCGCAAAACATCGTTCTAAAGGGGATAGGGCATTGATGCAGTTGTATAACAAGATGTTTATTAATTGGTTTCATAATCGAGTAATATGCAAAGAACTCAAGGGTGTATCCAAAATTGTTAAGTGGTTAGCTTTTGGTCCTCGTGATGATGTCAACAAATATGAGGGTTACGATGTCAATGGCTTCACATTTTGGACTGAGGGTCAAGACAAGAAGTCATCGTATCTACAGAATAGTGGGGTTTCTATTTTGGCGTCATCTACATTTTACGCGAGTGCGAAGGATCAAGCGTCGGTTGATGCTAAATTGGTATACTACGGGCGGGTACATGAAATATGGGAGCTTGACTACTTTACTTTCAATATTGGTCTTTTCAAATGTAAGTGGGTAGATAATAATCGAGGATGCATAAAAAATGACGACCCTTGTGGATTCACTCTTGTAGACTTAGCTCGTTTGCGTGATAGTGCGGAGCCATTCATACTAGCCACACAAGCCAAGCAAGTATTTTACATTGTAGACCCGTCTGATAAAAAATGGTCAATTGTTGTACCGGAAAAAAGAAGCATCTTTAGTATATGTGATGTTGAGGATGAGGAAGAATAAGAAGCTTTTTAAGACTCACCTCCCTTTATCAATCCAAAATCAGTGGATCAAGATGATGTAGATGATGTAGATGTTGGTTATATGCGTGTAGATAACACGGAAAGAATACATTTGAATTAAGTGATTCACAAGCTTTTTAAAGTTTTTTTGGCACTTGGTTTGTTTTGCATGAAACTTTGCACAGAACACTATTTGTTATATATTATTGTGTTGAACGTATTATAATTGTAAATCATAGTCATATTCTTAATATTACTTAGCTTATGTTCTAATATATTTCTATTCATACTCTTTCAGGTACTGATATACAATGCATCTATTCAGAGACGAAATTGTCCCCGAGATTGAGACCTCGGATAATGAGCATCGTAGTTATGACAGTGAAGAGGACCAAATTGTGAGATACGAGCGTATGGCTGAAGACGCTCCACCAATTGACAATGATTTTGAGACTGAAGACGCCCCACCAATGGATGCTCCCACTACTAGTAAGAAAAGAAAAGGGCGAGGTCCTACGAAAAACCTCAAAGTCACAGAACCCATGCATTTGGAATACAATTCATTGGGTCAACCCTGCGGAAAATGGCGTAGGCAATATGGAAAACAAGTGGGCCTATGTATCCGTAAGATTTCCATATTGCACACATGGAACGAGGTTCCAAAGGGTTTGAAGAACTCTCTATGGAATGATACTGTGGTAAGCAACTTTACTATTTTTACTCATTTAGTGTCATTTTAACATTAATTTAATTGACAGTAATAAATATAAATTTTTTTTGTAGAATCTTTTCCACATCTAGAGCGACGAGGTCAAGAAGAATGTGTTTCTTTCAGCTGTTGCTGAAAGATTCAGAGATTTCAAATCCAAGCTAGTAACTGGCTGGATTACGAAGAGGCGTGCCCGTACGACCAAAAAGGTAAAAAGGAGAAACGAAGGTGGAGAGCAATCACCTTCGAAGATGCTCTACGAAATATGGGGTCACATATCGAATAGGGATTGGGAGGCCTTTGTTGCCAAAAGAACAACTCCTATAGAAGTTGTAAGTATTTCATATTATATTATAGTTTACCAATTAGAAAAACCATGGTAAAGCTTCTGATTCTGCAAGCAAAAGGAAGTTTTACCATCGATTGGGCCAGAAAACGTACGATGAGGTCCGAAAAGAATGGGTGGATGCGGGTTTATACCCCAATCAAAGTTCATCCACGCCCTCATCTACGACTACCTCCGCATCCGTGAATACTCCTGCTGGAGATCGGGTGCGTGATTTGTATTGTGGGCTTCATTCCCGAGATGCAAGTGGTAAATTTACCATTAATGATCCGGGAACGAAGAAGGTTGCTGATGCTGTGGTGAGTTATGAAATTATTAAGAATATTCTTGATTTGTTTTGTATTCTTTGGCTTCGATGTACTTATACTAATTGCTATATATGTCACTTTTTATTTAAACAGATGGGCTGGAAGGAAAAACAAGCTACCGTGGAGTTCACCCCAAGAGGCAATGTTGACGCATTGCATATGGTCTTAGGGAAAGACCACAGTGGGTGGGTAGTCGGAAAAGGAGGCGTCCGGGTGGGGTTACAGAAGGCATTCGGCAAAGAGTGTGTTGCTACTCAATCCCAAACGGTGCTGCGGGATGAAGTTGCAACCCTACGAGCGGAGATTACGAAGGACGTTCTCGCCAAGCTGGTCGCTGTGTTGCAAAAGATGGGAGCACCCATTGTTGACTTGGTAAACCTGATTGTCGAGGATCAGGAAAGTTAACATGGGGATCCTAATGCTTCGGTCGAGCCAACACCCGAGCCCATTACCCCCGTAGCACCCCAGCCCATTACTAATACCCCTGAAGGGGAAAACCCCACACCGGAGAACATAAACTCCGTTGCTCAAAATCCGGAGCCAACTCCGGAGCCAGTGCTACAGATACATAGTTTTTAAATATATAAGCACTTATTAATTTAAATTGCAACGCGTTTTAATATTTTTTTATGATGCTTATTATACTAAACGACACAATTTTCAGGAGGCTACTCCTTGTTCTCTTTTGCTGCCTCAGTTAGGTGTTGCTTGTGATGGCGACTTAACTGAGGTTGCATATGGTGTGGCCCAGCCAAACAAAGAGGGCCAAATAGTGCATTCAATGCCTGTTAAAAGTGGCAACATCAGTGTGGCCGTGGAAACTATTGTAAAGGGGTTTGAAGATTTCTCACTCCCGGTTCCAATGCCAGCATGGAGCCTTGAGAAACTATCGGACGCCCTAGGTAGTTTCGTCACATGGCCATATGCTTGGGTCCGATTCACTAACATGGTAAGAATCATTTTTACCTTAATTATTTTTATTTTTTTAATTGCATTCTTACGCTAATTTAATTGTATAAATTGAAATAGCAAAAGAGTCCAAAGGGATCTTGGAGAGAGGTCGGTTCCTCAGCAAAGGTGTCGACCGGGTCAAAGTCGATGCCAAGCACTCCAACTTTGACTGATGAGGAGCTAAAAGATCTCTCTCAAGGTTGCAAATGGCTTCACACTTGTGCATCTCGCATTAGTGAGGAGGACCCAATCATTCTGAACCTGCTGAAGGAGCAATACTGCTTTTTAAAGAGCCCGTTTGTAATTATTGGTCCTAGTGACATCGGGCAATCTTTGAGAGAAGAGATGTTGAACGTAGCTCTTTTCCATGTCTACATGAGGTGATGTTCATTATCTTACAAGTTAGGCATTGTTGTTAAATTGTTTTAATAACCGAATTACTAACAAAATTTTCTTATTTGTGAGTTTAGTGCGGCTTACGAGGAGCTAAATTCTTGCGAACCTCCAATAAAAGTTTGAAGGTTTTCTCTAGAGTCGATTTCGGGTAGTAAATGTGTAAATGATCCAGATGACGTCAGAGCATACATTGACACTGCTTTGACTAATTCCCTTGCATCTAAAAACACGTTCATTCTGGCTCCATATGTGGAAGAGTAAGTTTTATTTTTGAAATTGAACTCATCTTTTGATTTTTAAAGTCACCTAATCTCTGATTTGTTGATTTTAAATTTGCGTTTGTAGTTTGCTTTGGATACTTTTGGTCATAAGTCCTTTAACAAACACTTTGCACGTCTTCGACTCATTACAAAAACCTCAAAGCCCGCCTCGCAACACAAAATTCAAAGCGTTGTTGAATGCGTACGTAATATTAATTATTTTACCAATTTGATTTAATTAAGTGTTATATATATATATATATATATATATATATATATATATATATATATATATATATATATATATATATATATATATATATATATATATATATATATATATGTATATATATATATATATATATATATATATATATATATATATATATATATATATATATATATATATATGTATATATATATATATATATATATATATATATATATATATATATATATATATATATATATGTATATATATATATATGTGTATATATATATATGTATATATATATATATATATGTATATATATATATATATATATATATATATATATATATATATATATGTATATATATATATATATATATATATATGTATATATATATATATATGTATATATATATGTATATATATATATATATATACATATATACATATATATATATATATATATATATATATATACATATATATAAATATATATATATACATATATATATATATATATATATATATATATATATATATATATATATATATATATATATATATATATATATATATATATATAGTATTACTTTTCTCATGCGTTTCAGCACAATGAAAAAAGTACGTGGACACATCCAGAGCCACATTTCCAAAATGGACAACAAGAAAGGTACACAAATTCGATTTTATGCGTTTTTAAGCGTTTTTGGCACTTTTGCGCATAAAGTAGCTCAAACTTGGTTTGTTTTGCACGAAACTTGGCACACAACACGATTTGGTATATATTATTGTGTTGAAGTGGTTAGAATTGAATATCATTGTCATATGCTAGAAATTACGTGTTAAGTTACGATTTTTAGGGTTTTTAAGCGTTTTTGGCACGTGTGCGCATAAAGTAGCTCAAACTTGGTTTTTTTTGCACGAAATTTGGCACACAACACTATTTGATATATATTATTGTGTTGAAGTGGTTAGAATTGAAAATCATAGTATATGCTAGAAATTACGTGATAAGTTGCAATTTTAAGGTTTTTAACCATTTTTGGCACTTTCGCGCGTGAATTTGAGAAATGAAACTGAGTTAATCAATGTTGGATACATTTACACGAGGCCTAGAGTCTTGTTTATAGATTTCTATACTCTAACGGCTAAAAACAACCACATGCAAAACATTTGCACACTTAAAAACATAACAGACAACTAAAATACTCTATAATGGCTTCAAACTAAAAACTGGCGACCAGGTGACCATAGGCTCACTTTTTTAATGACTTCTCATGCTTGGAAATGGACACTTAGAGTATTGACGGAAATATCGTTGTATGAAGATTCTGTTTCTACTGTAGCTCAGGTCCTGGATGCACAGGTTTAGTCTCCACGTGTCGTGCAAGGTGGCCTGGTCGCAAGTTGTGCTACTGTGCTGTTCTGATTAGGATCAGCAACTGGGTTCCCTTGTGCTTGTGTTCTAGACGATTATATGCACTACCAGCATGGCTCTTGGACCTTTATGGCTAGGCCTATGTATAGAGATGATGTCCCCATGATTGGTTAGACCCAGATCTCCATGGTCAAGGCTTGGGTCATGCTGCAAGGTGGGCTGGTCAGCGGGCTGGGCTGTTGCTGCTGCTGTTGTGTTCTGTTCCTCTGCATCTGCTGTCTTCTGTTCTTGTTTATTATACAAGTATGGGTCTCCTTATATAGAGCTCTCAACTAACATAACGGCTATATTAGCACATGCCTAATTAAAACGCACGTGATATTACATGGGCACTTAAAACAGAAACAGAAAATCATAGTTGCGATTTTGAGGGTTTTTAACCGTTTTTGGCACATTTGTGCATAAAGTAGCTCAATCTTGGTTTGTTTTGCACGAAACATGGCACACAACACTATTTGGTATATATTATTGTGTTGAACTAGTTAGAATTGAAAATCATTGTCATATGCTAGAAATTACGTGTTAAGTTGCAATTTTAAGTGTTTTTAAGCGTTTTTGGCACGTTTGCGCATAAAGTAGCTCAAACTTGGTTTGTTTTGCACGAAACTTGGCACACAACACTATTTGGTATATATTATTGTGTGGAAGTGGTTAGAATTGAAAATAATTGTCATATGCTAGAAATTACGTGTTAAGTTGCGATTTTAAGGGTTTTTAAGCGTTTTTGGCACTTTTGCGCATAAAGTAGCTCAAACTTGGTTTGTTTTGCACGAAACTTGGCACACAACACTATTTGGTATATATTATTGTGTTGAAGTGGTTAGAATTGAAAATCATTTTCATATGTTAGAAATTAGGTGTTTAGTTGCGATTTTAAGGGTTTTTAACCGTTTTTGGCACTTTTGCGCATAAAGTAGCTCAAACTTGGTATGTTTTGCACGAAACTTGGCACACAATACTATTTGGTATATATTATTGTGTTGAAGTGGTTAGAATTGAAAATCATTGTCGTATGCTAGAAATTACGTGTTAAGTTGCGATTTTATGCGTTTTTAAACGTTTTTGGCACTTTTGCGCATAAAGTAGCTCAAACTTGGTTTGATTTGCACGAAAATTGGCATATAATATTATTTGGTATATATTATTGTATTGAAGTGGTTCGAATTGAAAATCATTGTAATATGGTAGAAATTAGGCGTTAAGTTGCGATTTTATGCGTTTTTAAGCGTTTTTGGCACTTTTGCGCATAAAGTAACTCAAACTTGGTTTGTTTTGCGCGAAACTTGTCACACAACACTATTTGGTCTATATTATTGCGTTGAAGTGGTTAGAATTCAAAATCATATTCATATGCTAAAAATTACGTATTAAGTTGCGATTTTATGCGTTTTTATGCTTCTTTGGCACTAATATCTATTTTCTCTTAGGGGCTTTCGACAACCTTCTAATTCCGTTGATTTCGGCTACTACACTCTCAAATACATGAACGATATTTTGAAATCCGTGAAGGTGGTTGGAGTCGAAAACATAGATGCCGTAAGTATTTGTTACGTTCTTAAATTATTATTATTGGTAAAATCTAATGTTTATTAATCTTTTAATATTATATTATATTATAGGTTTTATACGACATTCCGAGGGAAACACGCCCTCTGACAAGTGGAGAGATGCGCGAATTAAATGACAAGATTGCCGCGTATCTTGCTAATTTTTGTCCTTGATAAATTGTAATTAGTATAGATTTTTTAGGACTTTAATGTATATTATTGTATATATATGTACGTACATATCATATTATATTATCGAGAGTTTTATATTACAAAGAGATTATTGGTGATTATTTGTGATTATCATTGGATTATTATTGGATTAATCATTGTTATTACATTCTACATTATTATTGGATTATTATTAGAATAAAAAAAAATAGAAAAAAAATTGTTATTTTCTGCGGTCATCCCCCAAAACCGCAGCAAATAAGTGCTATTATTTACTGCGGTTCTGGGGGCTGACCGTAGCAAATAATGCCGCTTATTTGCTGTGGTTTTGGGGGCTGACTGCAGCAAGTAAAGCCCTTTTTTGCTGCAGTTTTTA
The DNA here is from genome assembly GCF_026212465.1 of Amaranthus tricolor. NCBI lineage: Eukaryota > Viridiplantae > Streptophyta > Magnoliopsida > Caryophyllales > Amaranthaceae > Amaranthus > Amaranthus tricolor. The sequence goes on from NC_080055.1 coordinate 15,942,017, forward strand.
ACCGCAGCATTTAAATTAGGTCAATTGCTGCTATCCCTATTGCTTGGGGCCAAAGCTGCAGCAAATGAGGTCTCTTCCACATTAGTTGAAACATCGACGATAAGTTGACATTATGCTCTTGGCTTACTAGTATCATGTATCTATAACTTCAATAACAACCTAATAAAGGTATTTGTAATTCACAACAATCAAACCACAATTTATTCTCAATTTAATCAATCAAAATCACTTTCATAGTCAACTAACATCATCACCATTACTAATTTTTCATAATAATAACCAATCGACCAAATCTTAAAAAAACTTCTAAAGTTATTTAATCAATCATCACCAAAATCTAGTATAAAACACACATTATTAGTAATTTTTCATCTCTAAAACCAAGCCCTAATCGTTTTGTGTTCAAAAGATAACATATTTAATTAGTACTCATACTAAGTTTCAAAGAAACTAATACAAAACCAACACATCACCCATAATTTCAAATCACACTTCAAATCCTAATCATTTCATGTTCAAGGATAATTCTTTTAACCATTACCCATACTAGAATTCCATGAGATTAATACACAATCAACACACAACTTATAAACATGGTAGATTCTAGTTAGAAATGGTAAATTTATTAATTTGAAAAGTGAGAGATGGCTTACAATGGGGTATTTTAGAAAAGGGGTGAAGGCTAGGTGGTTGTTGCGGTGGTGTGAAGCACAAAGATGGTGGCACTATGCTCATGGAGGGCTGCTGGTGTGCAGCTGGTTGCTGCCGTGGAGGAGGGAAGGGAGGCTGCTGAGCAGCTGCTGTTTGGGGGAGAAATCGTAGCCCCTGCTTCTGGCTGCTGTTGGCGGCTGTGCTGGTGGTCACATAGGCGGCAGCTAGTGGTGGTGGCTGCTGGTCGCGAGCGGCTGATCGAGGCAAGCCACTGGCGGCACAGCAAGGGGAAAAGGAGAAGAGAAAGAGAGAAGAGAAGAAAGGGGGAGTGACGGCGTGAATTGAGTGAGGGAGGGACTAATACCCCTTAAAACCCTAACTCACCCTACTTATTTAATTTATACACTTATTTATTTATTTCTTTACCTAGGTTCATCTTCTTGTGAGGCCTAGCTAAAAATAATTATTTTGATTCGAACCTCTTTATTTAGAAATTGTAATTATACTTTTAATATAAATATATGTTAATATTTAAATTCGTATATGAAAGGAGTTTATTAAAACTACTGCTAAATTAATTTAACATAATTATAAAATTCCCAAAATTATTAAAATATTAATTAATGACGTCAGAAAATCTCGGGGTGTTACAGACTACCCTGTTAAAAGGAGTTTCGTCCTCGAAACTAGAGTAACTAGAGCACAATTCATGAAAACTTGTATTTCTAATAACTCAAGAAGGTGTTTTAACTATTTGAAGCTCCAAAATTGACTCAAGGATCATGACTTTATTAACACTATTAACAAAAGGATACTCAATCTATTAGAATATTCATACATATCTCATTTCGAGTATTTATAATCACGTAAATTGGCTCAAACAACTAATGAAAAGCACGTAAATATCACACCAATTGATTCAAACAATCAATCAAAAGCATGTAGATATCACACAAGTTGGTTCAAACAGTCAATCAAAAGCATGTAAATTTGTAATAGGTTGTTATCATAGACGCGAAAATACGTGAAAGCGCAGGAGGAAATGCGTGTAAACGCGCGAAATTCTATCGCATTCTACCCCTCCTTGAATCTTAGTTACGACCCTGTAACTCACTAACCTCGAAACATATGCAAGGATAGTGTGGTTAGACCATGAAACTCTAATTATTTAATATCTTTGATCTCAAAACTACACACCCTAGGATCTAGGTCTCAATATGTTCTCTTAGTAAGACAACTCTCCTCAATGTTAACAAAAGTAACAGATCTAGCAGATGTGGCTTTTAAAAAGTGTATCACTTGAACTCGTAACAACACGAAATGTCCTATTATCTAATGTAATTCTTCAAACAACCTTTCCACTTCTACGTGGCCACCTAAGGTCGTACTTTTTGATAATCTTGAAATGTACGGGAGGTTTAACTATTATAATTTAAACCATGAATGAGGGTAAAATATCAAAACAACAAAGTCCTAAAAGTAAAGTGCACGAAGTTGCTCAACACTTAATTCATATTACAATTAGACCCTAGACCTAAGGATACATGAATCTTACAAAACTGGTTGGTTATCAACATCCAAATCAATTCACTGCTAACTTTACTTATCACAACATATTCCTAACCTTTTACTTAACATGAAATGCTCTTTTCATTAATCATATATGATAAAATCATTTTATAACATATTAATTCATACATCAAGACTCGATTAGTAGATTAACAACTCAAATTAATAACTCAGAACATAATACTTGTTTCAAGTATATAATTAAATTATATATATAACACATTTTAGCAAGTTACTATAGTTAATAATTATACGTTCACAGCCATGATACTAATACACATATCGTAATCGTTCAACAATAACACCCTTTATTCATCATAATATCAAATTCTGATTACGACAATATGAGGATGATTTAAAATCATGTAGGGCAATGTCAAAGGTTACCAATAATTTTTTTTTTCTTCAGCTATTCACTTACCATACGACTAGATATGTTGAAAGTATAGAATTTTTTTTTTATCAATTAAGATCACGAACTCATATATGACTGAAGTAATGCATCATGTTCATATATAACGACAGTACTAATGGTACTAATAGGGTAATAATAATAGTGATGATCAACAAAGATGACATTTTATGTATACATAAAAAAAAATGCAAGATGAAAAATAATTGATGAACACACCTACATCACCGCAATTTCCCATATCAATAGCAAAGCAATCATGTATCATCCAGTTTGATAAAGTTGTGATACCAACACTAATTTCACAATATCCAATCTAAATCATAACATTTCCATCACAGTATTACCTCTAATTATAAGACCGTTATCGGAGCCATATGACTGCTACATTAACAATCCTAACACTATACTAAAGTACAACAACACAAAGCTAACAAAATAACATAACACTTGAAATTATGCATTACAATTATTCCTTCGTAAACAAGTGGGATTCAATCACCCTTCGGCCTAAGATGCGAAACTTAGAACTAACAACTATAACATAATAGTTTGTATTAAAACGCGTCAAAATTTCAAAACTCTTTTCATCAAATGCTTATTACGATCCAACGATTTAGTAACAACAAATTAAAACTCTTCTTAACACAAGTGCGAATATTACTTAACTCTCTTTATCGTATAATAATGATTGTGTATAATAGTTGTTTAAGACATAATCCATTATCTCGATTCATCTCTCAAATTATAATTATTCGCATACTCATTGTCGTTTCTTCAGTAACTCTCCAAACTTTATTTACCACGTATCACATCAATCATTATTAAAACAGTAACCCATGTAAAGTCAGCTTCATTTAGAATCTCATCTAAGTCTTATCATTTCAACGTAGAATTATTAAATTGGTGATCAATGAGATACTCTAAAATACTTAAAACATTTTACTATATCTTATGTGTACAAAGACGTTCATTCCACCTCATCATCAGATTATTTTATCCTTATGTCTCGTAACTGCCCAGAAGGCCATTAGAAAAGTAATTATAATATCACTGATTCCTTTTTAATTTCAAATATCATTCCATCTAGGTAACGCTTTAAAACCGTCACGATTCTTCTTAGCATTATTATCCAATTAAAACATTCATCACTCAATATAAACATTTAATGAGACACAATGTCTTAAGTCAATAGTGCTCCCTCGAATCAATCCTTAGGCCCTTAACTTGCAAATTTGTTTACGATGATTATTCTTTAACTATCCACTTTAATATAAAGTTATCGACTTATGTATGAATGATATATCATGTCTCAACGAAATACAGAACTCAAAGGACTTGCGAATAATAATTTTCTCCTTTGATACTCAACTCATATGTCTTCAAGAAGAAAAAAATCACCCTTATTTTATCCAAAGAACCACTTCAACAAATTTTTTTCTCTTTTTTTTTCTTTTTTGACAACAAATAGTGATTTAATGGTCGTTATCACTCGGCAAACATGAAATACTATATTCATTATGATGAGAGTTGGATGCTTACAAAAATCAAAATCAATGACAGGGGACCCTTATAGTATATAATTCATCAAAATATATATAAAGTGATTACTAAGGCTAATAGGTTGACTATCGTTTTCACTCTCAACTGATTCTCAAGGTCTCACTACAAGCATAAGATGTTGGGTTTAGAACTAACAAATATATATTACATTAACCAATTTAAAGCATCAGTCTCAATCACCGTATGAGATTGAAAACGTTTATTGCTAGACACGATTATGCCACATTAAAACTCAACACCAACATTACTATAACTAATTACAAAGGTGGAGAGCCTCAATCTAGTAAGAATGATAACTTCAAATGGAAATATTAAGGCGATTCTAGTATGAACAAAAGTACTAATGAGATAATTTGGTTCAACTAATATAGCATTATTTTTAAACACTTAGAGGCGTTGAAAAAAATCTCTTAACTTCAACTCAGCACTATATAAAGAATACATCAATAATACTCTTATAGATCATGGTTTGAAATTGGGGTTTGAATTCTCAAACTATAAACTCTTAACGTGCTCTTGAACTTCTCCTTATATTAATGTGTAGGTTTTAACGCATCTGTACTTTAGCTATGACCCCATTATTATCATCAACTGGTGATTAAAAATTTATTATAAGGTATCGCATACAAGACCCCTTTCTTTCATTTACAATATATCGAATTCTTATTGCCCTTTAGCTCTTATCCTTATTCTAGTTCAAACTATTTACGCTCATACTTGCACAGTCACTCAACATATTCAAGAGAATTATGATCACCACCTTCTATGTTATGATGAACGAATGCACTTAACAAATGGAATGCTCGAGCAGATAAAAAAACTGTGGGTCCATGTATAGAATCAATATAAAACTCGTAAGCTTTATGAAAACAATTAACATCAACAAATATTCAGACACATAAGACTAAATTTCATATAATCATCACAAGCAAGAGAAAGCTCCCAATGCAACTAACTTCTCTAGAATTCATCATTCATACTTCATATCTCCATAATGACTACTTATAATACAACTCATGAGTTGAACCAAATACTCAAAAATTTCATTATTGCTTGATAATGCATAATTCAAATCTACTGATTGGTTAAATCATGTCATCATTCAAACCACCATCATAACTTTTAATTATAATAATAACACACATGAAAATGAGTCTCATAACAACCTAAACAAACTATATATTTATCTATGCACGTGCAACGATAATCATTATGCATGAATATGTAATGTATGCACCTATCCCATATCTACCCAAACTCTCACGAATAACTTCTAGCTTCAAGCAATTTCTCAACGAATTTGAGGACACAAAGAGTCAGAAATAGGGACCACTGGCTTTGATAACCACCTGTAACACCCCTGAATTTTTGACCCATTAAAGAAACCAAAACCGTAAAGGACGGGAGGAAATTCGGGTGTTACATTAAAGAAAAAGGTAGAGAATTTAGATAAACGTTAAATATTAACATTAAAAAGGTGAGTGGAAATTTTGGCAGTGCGCCTTTGTAGAAAAACAAAATTTATTTAGAAGCTAATAAAGTAAAGGCATCAACGGCCGATCAAAACTATGTCACGGCGGAATGATTCGTCACAGGCTTCTCAAATCAACATGCAAAGCATGGATCGTGGTTCCAGTGTCGACGTTTGCGTTTTAAAAAGACTTAACTCCTTAAAACCATACAGAGTTATAAACTACGCATCGAAAATACAAATATACGAGGGAGGACACAAGGCCTCATAACAAACATATACAACCAAAATTTACAAAAAAATAACAAGAGCTACAAAAATCAAAAGATAGTAGTATGACACAGGTTATGCTTTGCCCTCATCACTCTCCCCAAATGCAATGCGATGCAAAAGAAGCTCCAGTACCTGCTACGCCTGTCTATAATCCTCCTGCTGCTCGACATTAGACCAAAGGCCAATATGTCATAGCAGGACAATCATAGAAAGTCATCAACAATCAAACATAAACACAAACACGTACACGTCAGTAACTAACAACAAATATAATAAGACCAACTACTATATAGCATTATATCATAAAACAAGATAAGATGATTTCATAAAACGCAAGCACATATAGTAACCGTTTATCGGCCACATATACTTCTTAATTTCATTACGTGCTTTCCAACCCGAACCATGTGTTCTTGAGTAGAATGCAGGTCTTCACGCTCCTCTTTTCAAACATAAACTCTTGCAAAACACATATAGTATCAACTCGACCATGGCATTAACAGAATACCTAACACATAACCTTATAGAGCTTGTCTATCTTAAGGTAAGTGTGATCATAGTCTGTAATACCCTTGAGGTAACTTAACTTAGGCACACTTCTCACTAGCATAAACTATTCTATAAATAAGAAGATGTTCTATCAATGAGTAAATATTCTATTAAAGAGTAAACGTTCTATCAATGTGTAAGCTTTCTATCAAAGAACGAACCTTCTATCATTAAATAACTTTCGATCAATGGATAAACTTTCTATCACTGAATACATTTCTATCAGTGGATCTTTCTCTACTTCCTGGCATAGTGACACGGCCAAGGGCGTTATTAGCCATCCGGCGCCCATGGCAAAGTATGAGCTCATGCCCCCTCCAGCTGACCCTCTCGGGTCCTACCTTCGGGAAAAACTAACACACTGGGGTTCTAAAAGAGTAAAGAGGCCACCATATTGGGGTTTGCAAGACCCGCATGGTAACACCTCGGTCAAGGGGCGGTATCGGCCATCCGGCGCCAGTGACCCAAGCATTCTCAAACCCCCTTACGGTGGTCCCGTCGAACCTCACCTAGGGGACTAATAAATCAGCCGGATATAATCCAGTTGAGTCACGCCAGCTAATCATAATCAAATACTTTATCAGATGGGAATAACTTCCACTTTTGACTAATAATGAGCGCCCTTGAATAGTAGTACACCAAAACCCACTGAGCCACTCATCAAAATATGAAATTCACCTCTAAAGGAGTCATTCTAACTCCAAGTAAGGCATAATCCAATTCTTATATAGATAGGAGGTAGTTCTTGCCCTCTATTAACACTCTCATTCTCTAAACTATTCTAAGCGCAAGGATTTCATAGTCGATAGCTCTTCATGTAAAGTGTACTCAATAGTATCTCATAGTTTCAATGCAATGTATATTATCACAATAAACAATAATGTCTTAAAGCAAATTGCATATAAGGGTTAGTTACTGCGTATACGTACCTGTGAGCGTCACTGCACGATCAAAAATCACAAAATCACCCGACTAAGGCTCTACTTTCCTCTTACAAAATGGACACATATATAAGTTATGAGTAGAACTAATAAGTTCCCTTAACTACTTTGCCATACCAAACTAAATACCAAAGTAACCGCTATCACCCATTCAACATGAGTTTTCGATTTCCCTAGCATGCACACAACTCATTCAATACAAGTCAAAATCATTAAGTCAACACAACATAAGTCTTTCCATCAATTTAAAGTAGAAGTATGTGTGAATCGCTTCTTTACATTAACTAATTTTGAGCATATCGACTCGCGTTACCAAAAAATAACTAATCACCACTTAATCTTACAATTTTAATATAACATTAATATAACGATAAAGCAAATCTTAGAGTTATCGTATCGAGATATCATTTGTTACATTCTCCATAGCTATTAAGAACTATAGTCAAAACAACACGACAATTAACTTTAGCAACCATCGACGATAAGTTGACATTATGCTCTTGGCTTACTAGTATCATGTATCTATAACTTCAATAACAACCTAATAAGGGTATTTGTAATTCACAACAATTAAACCACAACAATTAGTAGCTATTTTATTCTCAATTTAATCAATCAAAATTACTTTCATAGTCAACTAACATCATCACCATTACTAATTATTCATAATAATAAGCAATCGATCAAATCTTAAAACAACTTTTAAAGTTATTTAATCAATCATCACCAAAATATAGTATAAAACACACATTATTAGTAATTTCATCTCTAATTCCAAGCCCTAATCGTTTCGTGTTCAAAGATAACATATTTAATTAGTACTCATACTAAGATTCAAAGAAAATAATACAAAACCAGCACATCACCCATAATTTCAAATCACACTTCAAACCCTAATCATTTCATGTTCAAGGATAATTCTTTTAACCATTACCCATACTAGAATTCCATGAGACTAATACACAATCAACATACAACTCATAAACATGGTAGATTCTAGTTAGAAATGGTAAATTAATCAATTTGAAAAGAGAGAGAGATGGCTTACAATGGGGTAATTTAGAAAAGGGGTGAAGGCTAGGTGGTTATTGCGGTGGTGTGAAGCACAAAGATGGTGGCGCTGTGCTCGTGGAGGGCTGCTGGTGTGCAGTTGGTTGCTGCCGTGGAGGAGGGAAGGGAGGCTGCTGAGCAGCTGCTATTTGGGGGAGAAATCGCAGCCGCTGCTGCTGGCTGTTGTTGGCGGCTGTGCTGGTGGTCACGTAGGCAGCAGCTGGTGGTGGTGGCTGCTGGTCGTGAGCGGCTGATCGAGGCCAGCTACTGGCGGCACAGCAAGGGGAAAGGGAGAAGAAAAAGAGAGAAGAGAAGAACAGGGGGAGTGACGGCGTGAATTGAGTAAGGGAGGGAGTAATACCCCTTAAAACCCTAACTTATCTTACTTATTTAATTTATACACTTATTTATTTATTTGTTTACCTAGGTTCATCTTCTTGCGAGGGCCAGCTAAAAAAAACTCACCTACGTGTGCTCACACATTTCAATAAAATAATTATTTTTATTCAAACCTCTTTATTTAGAAATTGTAATTGTACTTTTAATATAAATATATGTTAATATTTAAATTCATATATGAAAGGAGTTTATTAAAACTACTTCTAAATTAATTTAACATAATTATAAAATTCCCAAAATTATTAAAATATTAATTAATGACTTGATGATGATGATGTATTTTTTTTCCATTTTTAGCAAACAATATTTCTTATCAGATGTAATATTTACTTTTGTTTTAAACAGTTTCAGTTTTTATGATTTAAAGTTTTTAACAGTTCGGCATTTTGAGACTTCCGCAATATTCTTATATTAAACATTATTATTAAATGTTAACTATGTATCGAGATTGCCGCTCCTGTTACAATATACTTCATACTTCATATACTTCATATTCTAATTCTATATAACCTAAGATATTCTAATTCTATGCTTCATACTTGAATATTGAGCACTACATTCTAAATAAAATTATATTCAAAATATAAGTAATAAAATAAAATCATTTAACCCTAAAAATGTATGTATTCTAATTCTAATAATTAAAAACATAAGTATAACAACAAACTACATTTTTAACAAAATACACAAATAATTAACAAATTAATAACATAAACATGAAAAATGTAAAATTCACAAATAATTGATATCTTTAACACTAAATTACTAAATTACAAGTAAAACAATAAAAAAATGAACTTGCAAATTAACAAAATAAATAGAAATTACCTTGATTTCGTGAGTTATGTAATATAATCTACAATGAAAAACAAAAACAAAATTAGTATAAAAAAATTAGCCTTAAATTTTGTATGTTTTGAATAGCTTGCAAAAACTTAAAGGTTTAAGAAATTAAAAAATGAAATTTTACCTTAATTTCGTACAAGAATTTTCGTGGGTTTTGAAGATGAACTTGAACAATACAACAATGGGAGTTCATGGGTTTGAGGATATGATGAACAAGACAACTTGAAGAAGAAGATGATGATGATAAAGTTCGTGGGTTTGAGAACGACAATGCAGTTGAAGAGTGAAGACGAAGAAGATGAAGTGGTTTGTGTGTTTCAGGGGGGTTTTAGAAGCAGTATTCAGTAGAATAAAGCAGTAGTGTATATCGTATTGAAGAAGCAGTGTTTTAGTATTAGAACAACAGGCACGGTTTTTTTTTTTTTAAATTACCTTATATGCTGCATTCACTAAAAACCGCAGCATATAGTGTAATTTTTATTTTCTTAATTTAACAAAAATTACATTATATGCTGCGGTTTTAAGTGAACCTGTAACACCCCGATATTTTTCCGAAATATTAAATGATTTAGTAGTAATATTATTATTATTATTATTCTTTTTAGAAGAGTATATTTTTTTTATTATTATTTCTTTTGTTAGTGGGTTAGATCATGATATTTCAACTTTTAAGGCAATTAAAACCATTTTAAGCCCAAACCTTTTTTCCTAATCTATCTTTAATTTCAAAAAATAAAATAATAAAAGGGAATTTGAAGAGTTGGCCGGCCATATGGGGTAAGTTGGGGGATTTGTAACCTCTTGAAGAATATTGAAAGATTAAGAATTATTGCCTTGCATAATTGTTTCCTTAATTTCCTTAATTCCTTTATTTTCTTAATCTCCTAGTTACCTTAGTCTCATCATTAGCATTCTTCTTTCAAAACTCTTAGAAAACTCAAGGAAAAAAAATATATTCTTCTTCAATCTCCTTCTACTCACGCCTAGTATCATCATCTTGTTCATCAATTGGTGTTTTGTTCTTGTGCAAATTGTGAGTAAATTCTTAACCTAGTTGATTTTTTTTATGTGTTTTATGGATGATTTGAGGAAAATGTGTATGTGTGCTTATTTCCCGAATACGATTGAACCTTGTAGGAAGTTGATTCGTGACCGGGAATTGATTAAGACGCTTGTGAGTTGGTTATCATGCTTAAGGTATGTACACGCAGCGAAGTTCGCATTAGTCCGATGTATCATATAATAATGGTATACAAAAGTAAAGTATGGATATATAGTACGAATAATGTTATCTTTCGAATAAATAATTTTGATTCATTGTTTTGATAAGCAGAGGTAGTATGACCTCACTAACCTTAAAGTGGACGTAGTATGACGTCAATTGGTGGAAATGAATTACTCGCGGTATATTGGGGCATTATGAGCCACCGCGGGGGTATGCATACTTAACCATAGGCACCGAAGTAAGGCGAGTGTCTATGGTAGAGACTTGCTTAGGGGTTAGCTCTCCCTAATGTAATGTCTCACTTATGGAGATTGGAGTGTACCGGCAGTATGGCTGGATAGTACAGCATTATGGCTGACTAATCTTTACATGAAAATAATTATTCTTTATTAGCATGATCGAAGCGTACTGTTCTGTGAATTGACAGCTATTAAATTAAAACTTTCTCTTGTGTTGTTATTTACTTGATATGCGACGATTGCTGACGTGTACTTTTGGTCTTAACGACCCTGCGATGATGTTGTTTCCTATCTGGGCAATGACTAGCATTAAGTTAAGTTGCAAGTTTGGGGAGTAAGGATTGACCCTTGAAGAAATAAATCATTAGGATATAGAAGTCTTGATAAGAACTTCTAATTAAGTTTAAAGAACATTTGGTTTTATGAGGCGATTTTCGTTCTCAAGTTGTAATAAGTAGATTTAACTTTTTCGTGCTTATCCGCTGCTAAGAATTTCTTATATCTAGTAGTTCATAATAACACTAATAGAACTCGATCCGCAAGCTTTCCTTAAATTTTAAATCCGTTTTAACTACCTTCTAACATCCCGGTTTGACTCGGATAATATTTATCTCGTTTTTAGAAGGGCCATCTTCTCTTTTCGTACGACCCGAGTTATTCCGAGATGTTACAACTGGTATCAGAGCGGGAGTTTTATTTAGTGTTATTTATCTATATCGATAGACTAACGTAAGAAAAAAAATAAAATAAAATAAAAAATTGACGAGAGAAAAAGGGGTAGACATTAAGGGGATATGATGTGTTGTGCTTGTTGTCTTTAAGCATAATGTCATGGATAACTTTGATGTGTGTATGATAGAATTTCTGTGTTTATATCTCTGATGCTCTGATTTATCTATCCTTGTCTTATCTCAGAAACTAATTGTTTTGTTTTTCTTTCTTTGTGAGTCAGGAAGTTCGATTATTACTTTTCTTTTATGGATAAAGGAAAAAGGCTGGCCGAGGAAGGAATTAATACCCGAGAGGAACCCTGGAGAGCTTTAGTTGATGCCCCAGCCTGGGCAGAAATAGAGGCTCTGGGAATTTGGGACAGAAAAGAGGGAGAAAGCGATTTGGATTATACCCGACGAATGGAAATGATTTACAAGAGGTCCAAACAAGTGTATGAAAGGATAATGGACGAGGAGATGATTGTACTGAAAGAGAGGAGTGAACAGTTTCACCTAGATCTTGACAGAAGGGTAACAGTAGTGAAAACTGTGGGTCGGGACGGATTTGACGTTCCAGAGTCTAGTGGGGCTAGGACAAATATTATTGAGGAGGTTGTTCCCGTAGTAAATCCAAACTCAGTGTTACTAATAAACTTCAACGAGTTGGATCCAGAGGAGGATCCCGAGGAGGATCCAGAAGAGGACCCGGAGGAGGACCCCGATGAGGACCCAGAAGAAGAATTTGAGGAGGATTTCGAAGAAAATTCTGATGAGGAACAGGGAGAAATTATGGAGGAGGATTCCTTAAGAGTGGTAGAAGAACCTTATGAGGATAACCTGGGAGATGGATATAATGCTGATGAGGAGGGGGAAATAGCTGATAGAGATGAAATTTTGAGCGATACTGATAGCGGAGTAGTTATTCTAGGGGGTTGGCCGGTGAGGCGAGAAGATCTCATGAGTGAGGAAGAAAGTGAGATAATTATATGGGAGGAAGAACCACCTGAACCAATAATTGTAGAGCTTTCTGATTCCGTAGCGCGACTTACTATGAGTGATTCCTTATCTATAGGAACCCCTTCTGATTCCGATAGCGCGTCTAGCGATGACTCTGGTGATGCTGATTTTGACCATGACTGATACATGGAGGATCAGGACCGTTTGGATGCGTCGCCTTTATTTGCCTGATTGTTTCTACTTTATTTGATTATACATGTGTACCAGTTCGTATGTCTAGTTCCTTAGTAGAATAAATTGCGAACAGTTTTGTCGGTTAAATGATTTGGTTGTTTATCTCAGACTTTTGTAGTATTTGAACAGTGGTTATGTGGGAATTTATACCCAAGTATTTCTTTTAGATTGGAACTATATGATATTATTGTTTTGAATTTGAATTTTGTTTTTAAAAGTCTAAACATTAGTAAGTAGAACCGATTTAGTATTGTATTTTATGGAAAAATGAATAGATTTGATTATAGACTCATTGTTCAACTCTTTTACCTTTTAGGGCTCTTACCTTGTTTATTTTAGAGCAATAACAGAATGAGTTTTCCTTAACCACCAACGCTGTAGAAATGTATTTACATACCTTGTTTAACCTAATGCAGTATACCTGCCATCATGCCACCCTTTTTGAAAAGGTCCGTGCCAAGAGGAAACTCTGACCGCGTGCTTCGAAACCTAGTTAAGGCCCTAGCTGGCGCAAGGAATCCGAGACAGAATTCTTTGGAGGAAAAGGCTTCGTCAATTAGTAAGAGAATAGCCCAGATTAAACCCTCGACTTATAGTGGAAAAGGTGAACCTTCTATGTTGGAAAACTGGCTGAGAGAATTTGACAAGCTTTTTAGCGTGGTGAGATGTCCTGCTGAGCTCATGGTTGACCAAGCCGCGTTTTTCCTAGTGGAAGACGCTGATTATTGGTGGACACATAGTAAGATAAGGTTGATAACAAAAAACGACGGTGATTTAAGCTGGGAAGGTTTTAAGGGCGCGTTAAGGGACCAATTGTATCTGCCTCATATGAGGAAGGACAAATCAAATGAGTTTGCTAGGTTCGAAATGGGAAACCTAACGGTGGACGAATATTATCAGAAATTTATGGAATACTTGAAGTTTTGCCCTGAGGATGTCCCAACTGAGGGAAAGAAAATTCAGCGTTTTGAGTTAGGTCTATCGTATGAAATCCAAAAGCACATTGAGACTGATAAATATGATACTTTAGACCAGCTATACAAGAGAGCTGCGCAGATTGGAAATGTTATTAGGAAGGAAAAAGAGAAGATGAGCCATAGCAGGGAAAAGAGGAAAGAACCCATGTTTCAGAATGATACGAATGCGAGTAATCAAGTTCAGAATCAATTTAAGAAGCATAAACCGGTTGGAGGCTTCCAGGAAAAAGGATTCCATTCTGGTCAAAACGGCAAGAATGGGGGAAATTCGAGACTAGAGGCTAGAATGCAGAAGCCTTTGTATGATCGCAATGGGAAGGAAAGAATCTACAACTGTAGGAGATGCCAGAAGAATCACCCAGGAAGGGACTGCCGGGGTGCGTTAGTGGACTGTTCTTACTGTGGTAAGCCGGGCCATAGAATGTACGAGTGTTATACTCGCATGGGACAACAAGAGTTGCAAGGGGGAAATCATAGAGGTTTCCAACAACAACGACTCATTAACAGACGGAGTAGTAATGAAGCTAGAAGGGGGAATCACAATGGTGGAAGTTTTGGCCGAAACTTGGGAGGTGCCTCAAACCCTAGGTTTCCGGGAAATAACTCCGGTGTCCAGCAACGACCGGCAAATGCTAGAAACGAGAATTTCTTTTCAAGCCATCGTGGTAATCAAAGAGGTGTCACTACTTCTACCCAGAACGATGGCAGACTTTCAGCAGTTAACTCGAGGGAGGCAGCGCAGGCGTCGGATGTGGTCATAGGTACGTTCTGTATTAATACAAAATCCGTTAAAGTACTTTTTGATTCTGGTGCATCGTGCTCGTTTGTTTCAAAGTCTAGAGTTAAAGACTTAGAATTGGAGAACCCCGAGGAAACATCTTTTTCAGTCTCTACTCCTTCTGGGGAGACTTTTCATTGTAATACGTTGTTCCGTGAAGTGCCGGTTAAGATAGGGAAAGTAAAATTTCCAAGTGATTTATTTTCTCTAGAAATGGATGATTTTAATGTAATAGTTGGGATGGATTGCCTAAGTAGATATAAAGCGATGATAGATTGTGAAGAACAGTCAGTGACCTTAAGTGGACCTAGGGGGGAGAAGGTTAAATATAGGAGTCTTCCTAAGGGACCAAGGATAAAAATTGTATCGTCATTTAAGGTCAGGAAGTTAATCAAGCAAGGGCAACCGTGGTTTCTGTGTAGTATAAGTAAGGTAGGGGAGGGGGAGTTGCAGCTTGAGAACATTCCAGTGGTCTGTGATTTTAGAGATGTTTTCCAGAAGAACTTCCTGGTATGCCGCCAAAAAGGGACGTGGACTTCTCGATCGACTTAATCCCTGGGACAGGGCCAATTTCAAAAGCTCCTTACCGAATGGCCCCAAAGGAGATGGAAGAATTGAAAGTCCAATTGGAGGAGTTGTTAGAGAAGGGTTATATAAGACCCAGTGTGTCGCCTTGGGGAGCCCCAGTGTTGTTTGTAAGGAAAAAGGACGGAACGATGCGTCTCTGTATTGATTACAGAGAACTTATTAAGGTCACTGTTAAGAATAAGTACCCATTACCACGGATCGATGATCTTTTTGATCAGTTGCAAGGGGCAGGAGTCTTTTCCAAGATTGATCTGCGGTCAGGGTATCATCAGTTACGTATCAAGAAGGAGGATATTAGTAAATCAGCTTTTAGAACCAGATACGGACACTTCGAATTTACCGTGATGCCTTTTGGGTTGACCAACGCACCTGCAGCATTTATGGGGTTGATGAATCGGATTTTTAACGCGTACCTCGATAAGTGTGTAGTGGTGTTCATTGATGATATTTTGGTATATTCCAAGAGCCAAGAAGAACATCGAGAGCATTTAAGAATAGTCTTGCAGATTCTGCGAGAGAATCAGTTGTATGCTAAGTTTTTGAAGTGTGAATTTTGGTTAGAGCAAGTGGCTTTTCTGGGTCACATTGTTTCTAAGGAAGGAATTTCTGTTGATCCAGCAAAAGTAGCAGCTGTTCGGGATTGGTCTGCACCTCGGAATGTTACAGATATCCGGAGTTTCTTAGGATTAGCAGGGTACTATCGTCGTTTTGTGAAGGACTTTTCTCGTATCGCTCGTTCACTAACAGCCTTGATGAAGAAGGAAAAGAAGTTCGAATGGACTGAGGAGTGTGAGAAGGCATTTCAGTTGTTGAAGGAAAAGTTAACTAAAGCCCCTGTGTTGACCTTACCTGATCCATCTTTGGAGTTGTGCAAAGAGTTTGGGAGAATGAACTTGGAGATAATCCAAGAAGGGGAATTGGAAGCCAAGTTTAGTGCATTGTCTATTCAACCTACCTTTTTCGAAGAGATTATGGCTAAGCAACTGGACGACCCAAAGTTCATTAAACTTCGGGAGCAGATCAGTGAAGGGAGAGCTGAAGGTTTTACAATTCATGAGGACGGTAGTCTGCGTTTTAAAGGACGATGGTGTGTACCGGATGGGTCTGACTCTTTGAAGGAAAAATTATTGAACGAAGCCCATTATTCTAGATACTTGGTTCATCCTGGTGAAGATAAGATGTATCAAGATTTAAAATACATGTTTTGGTGGTCAGGTATGAAAAAGAATATTGCAGATTTTGTTTCCAAGTGTTTAACGTGTCAAAAGGTTAAGAGTGAACATCGAAGACCAGCTGGGTTACTGCAACCTCTAGAAGTTCCGGTATGGAAGTGGGATGACATTTCTATGGATTTCGTGTTAGGTTTGCCACGAACTAAGGCTGGTAATGATACTCTTTGGGTTATTGTGGATAGGCTTACTAAGTCTGCAAGGTTTATTCCGATGAACTGTAAGTGGGATATGGAACAACTTGCTCGTGCCTATATTAGATACGTTGTTCGATATCACGGAATACCTCGTACTATTGTCTCCAATCGTGATACTCGATACTTGTCACATTTTTGGAAATCATTACAGCAGGCTTTGGGAACCACTCTTCTTCATAGTACGTCTTTTCACCCTATGACGGATGGTCAGACTGAACGTGTCAATCAGATACTAGAAGACATGTTGAGAGTAATAGCCATGGAATGGCAAGGTTCATGGGTTGAACATTTGGATTTAGTAGAATTCTCTTATAATAACAGTTATCAGGCAACGATTCAAATGGCTCCGTTTGAAGCACTTTATGGTCGTAAGTGCCGTAGTCCTGTATGTTGGGATGATTTTACTGAATCTGTCACCTTAGGACCTGATATGCTTGTGCAAATGACTGAGAAAGTAAAGTTGATTCGCGATAAAATGAAGGCAACCCAGGATAGACAAAAATCGTACGCCGATCTCCGACGTCGGCCTGATGAGTACGAAGTGGGCGACAAAGTTCTACTCCGTGTGTCTCCGATGAAAGGTGTGGTTCGTTTTGGTGCTCGTGGGAAGTTAAGCCCGCGTTTCATTGGTCCCTATGATATTGTGGAGCGGATTGGGAAGTTAGCTTACCGGTTAGCGTTGCCTAATGCGCTGGGTAAGGTTCATGACGTTTTTCATATCTCCCAGTTAAAACGTTATGTTGCGGCTTCTACGCATGTCTTAGACCCAAAAACGTTAGAGCTTGATGAATGCCTCACCTATGAAGAGCAACCTGTTCAGATTTAGATAGAAAGCCTTGCAGTACTCGGCGAAAAGATGTTGCAATGGTTAAGGTTCTATGGTCAAATCATCGGTTACAAGAGGCAACTTGGGAAACAGAAGCTTCCATGCGAGAGAAGTATCTGTACCTTTTCCCTCAGGTTAGTAAGTTACGGGGACGTGACTTTTTAAGGGGGATAGAAATCAATAGGATTTTTCGCGCATTGAGTTATTTTGATCTATTCCTTTTGTTGTGTGCTTGTTTTGTCGTTTTTGTGTGTGTGATTGTTGTGTGTTTTGTGTTTGTACGTTGAGGTTTTGGGGTCAAAACCTTTTTAAGGGGGGTAGTCTGTAACACCCCGATATTTTTCCGATATATTCAATGATTTACTGGTAATATTATTATTATTATTCTTTTTAGAAGAGTATATTTTTTTTATTATTATTTATTTTGTTAGTAGGTTAGATCATGAGATTTCAACTTTTAAGGCAATTAAAACCATTTTAAGCCCAAATCTTTTTTCCTAATCTATCTTTAATTTCAAAAAAAAAATAAATAAAAGGGGATTTGTAGAGTTGGCCGGCCATATGGGGTAACTTGGGGGATTTGTAACCTCTTGAAGAATATTGAAAGATTAAGAATTATTGCCTTGAATAATTGTTTCCTTAATTTCCTTAATTCCTTTATTTCCTTAATCTCCTAATTACCTTAGTCTCATCATTAGCATTCTTCTTTCAAAACTCTTAGAAAACTCAAGGAAAAATATATATTCTTCTTCAATCTCCTTCTACTCACGCCTAGTATCATCATCTTGTTCATCAATTGGTGTTTTGTTCTTGTGCAAATTGTGAGTAAATTCTTAACCTAGTTTTATTTTTAAAGTTTTAATTTAAATTTCTATGATTTTTTTTATGTGTGTTATGGATGATTTGAGGAAAATGTGTATGTGTGCTTATTTCCCGAATACGATTGAACCTTGTAGGAAGTCGATTCGTGACCGGGAATTGATTAAGACGCTTGTGAGTTGGTTATCTTGCTTAAGGTATGTACACGCAGCGAAGTTCGCATTAGTCCGATGTATCATTTAATAATGGTATACAAAATTAAAGTATGGATATATAGTACGAATAATGTTATCTTTCGAATAAATAATTTTGATTCATTGTTTTGATAAGCAGAGGTAGTATGACCTCACTAACCTTAAAGTGGACGTAGTATGACGTCAATTGGTGGAAATGAATTACTCGCTGTATATGGGGGCATTATGAGCCACCGCGGGGGTATGCATACTTAACCATAGGCACCGAAGTAAGGTGAGTGTCTATGGTAGAGACTTGCTTAGGGGTTAGCTCCCCCTAATGTAATGTCTCACTTATGGAGATTGGAGTGTACCGGCAGTATGGCTGGATAGTATAGCATTATGGCTGACTAATCTTTACATGAAAATAATTATTCTTTATTATCATGATCGAAGCGTATTGTTCTGTGAATTGACAGCTATTAAATTAAAACTTTCTCTTGTGTTATTATTTACTTGATATGCGACAATTGCTGACGTGTACTTTTGGTCTTAACGACCCTACGATGATGTTGTTTCCTATCTGGGCAATGACTAGCAGTAAGTTAAGTTGCAGGTTTGGGGAGTGAGGATTGACCCTTGAAGAAATAAATCATTAGGATATAGAAGTCTTGATAAGAACTTCTAATTAAGTTTAAAGAACATTTGGTTTTATGAGGCAATTTTCGTTCTCAAGTTTTAATAAGTAGATTTAACTTTTCGTGCTTATCCGCTGCTAAGAATTTCTTATATCTAGTAGTTCATAATAACACTAATAGAACTCGATCCGCAAGCTTTCCTTGAATTTCAAATCCGTTTTAGCTGCCTTCTAACATCCCGGTTTGACTCGGATAATATTTATCTCGTTTTTAGAAGGGCCATCTTCTCTTTTCGTACGACCCGAGTTATTCCGAGATGTTACAGAATCGCAGCATATAATCTAATTTTTTTCCCCTCGTTTTTTATCCTATTTTATGCTACATAGTTGAAAAACAGCAGCATATGTCACGCAACAAATAAGATTTTTTCCACTAGTGATACCTTCAATTTAATGCTCAAAGTTTGTGAAATTTTGAGAAATTGGAAAATTAAGGTTACGGAATTAGGGGTTGAAAAATTAGAGATATTATAGGGAATTAAGGCAAATGTCATATTTTGAATGATTTTCGATGTTTTCAATCTCAAAAACATGGCTTCCTTACTAATAGACGGTTTTCAAACGTCTTTTTGTAAAAAAAGGCCACAGAGATTTAATTGGGTAAACCTTATGGCACTGCATGAATTTTAAAAAAATAAAAAAATAAAAAAAAATAAAAAATAAAAAAAACTTTGGTTACCACGTGCAAAATCCTATATCTCAATGTTACTACGTAGAATTTACCAATATATAACTTTAATATAACTATTCTATCTGTAGTATTACATTATTATGTTTATGACAAATATCTTCAACTATACACAACTGAAAACTATCAAAAATTAAAATAAAATAGTTTCTTACTAGATATCAAATCGCAATAAAAGAAAACAATAATAAAAGTACATAAATAATATCAAATATCAACTATTTATTTTATATGAAAGTGAACTATAGTCTTCAAACATATAAAATGATATTTTCAATTTACAATATTCATGAATACACATTTTTATGTACCTACATGTGTTGTTATATTAAAGATGTTATAATTACAAAAACTGTACTAAATTTTTTCTAACCTACAAAAACGATAAACATGCGAGCAAATATAAGCGACTAGAAACTACAACAAGACGCTGTTAGTCGATGGAGATAAAGCATGTGTGATTGGCAATAACGACCAACTCCCAAAAATATGTCGAGCATCCTTTTGAACTTTTTTTATGCGCAAATTGTTGTGAGAGACTGTCTTTTAAAGAGACGGTCTCAATTAGGCCGACCCATTAGATTTTTTAAAAATACAAAAACAAAAATGTAGTATAACTGCATGTTTATTTAGTAGGGATTTTGGATACCTCAAGTAGGCATTTAGGATTCGTTAAGTAGGAGTTCACAGTTTTTCAAGTAGGTGTTTATAACGTGCTGAAGTTGTCAAGTAGGTGTTATATGTTGTAGATGTTTAGGTTATGTACTGTAGGTGTTTAGGATATTTGCTGTAGATGGTTTTGTTATGTGCTATAGGTATTTTTGTTATATGTCGTAGATATTTAGGTTATTTGTCGTAAGTATTTATGTTATGTGCTGTAGGAGCTTATATCATGTGTTGTAGCTCTTTAGGTTATTTGATATAGGAGTTTATGTTTTATACTGTGGGCGTTTATATGTCTACTTCAGTATGCAAAAAAAAACTTACTATAACTACTTTAAAATACCTACATCAACTATTCAAAATGATTACTCCAGCATACAAAAATAATACTAAAACTAGTTTAAATGCCTACTAAAACTAGTTCAAAATACCTACTAAAGTTACAATAGGTTATTATTTTTTGTGAAATGCGTGCGTGTAGTAAGTGCTTTTGTAAATTGAACTGGACTTTGAAAGTCGTCTCTTAAAAAGACGGTATCTCAAGGGACGTACTTTTTTATTTTGGTTTTGTGTTTGTGTTTTTCGTTAAATAGTCGCAAATAGATAGTATATGAAAAAATGGAGGGAATTTTTCCCCCACATTCAAAAGTAGTAGCCTATAATTTTAACAATAATTTGTTTAAGATTAATTATCTTTAAAATAATATTAAATTATTATTTTATTTTGTTTTTAATTATCATTCAAAAAAGGTGATAATTTTCTCCAACAGTTTAGTACGATTAATAATACACTAATATGATTAATACAACACTAATACAACTTATATTAAGATTATTCACCGATTCTACAACAATTACAACTAATAATTAACTAATATGAGAAATATTTTACTAATATATTACTAAAAATATACTAATACGACAAATGTATTACTAATTACGCCTTGTTTTACTCTACTAAGACTATTACTAAACTAATAGAACCAATATGAATAATACTATACTAATAAGACTAACGCTTCATTAATGAAACTAATACTATACTAATACGACTGAAGACTCAACTTTCTTAAATGATGATAATTTAAAACACATATTAATTAAACAAATAAATTTAGTAATACATTTAGTTGTTTAAGTCGGTCCGAAATCATATTAAATAAAAAGTGAATAATTGATATATATTTTAAGTCCGAAATATTGAAATATGTTTAAATGACTTAAGTTTATCTTAAGATTGGATTTATAAGTCTTGAAATAAGTTTGAATAAATTTAAGATAATTATGTTTACAATAAGGTCAGTTTCATAATTATCTTTGAAATATTTTAATAGGTGAAGGACTATTAAAATTATCTTTGAAATATTTTAATAGGTCAAAATATATTGAAATTAAGTTGAATATATAATTACACGTTTTATTTTAAACGTTTGGATATATTATTACACGATTAAATGTTAAAGTACAAGCTACACACGTTTTGTTATTTATAGTACACGCTTAATATTTGATTTTAAATAAGTTGTTAAGTTAATTAAAGAGTTTCCTATAAATAACATGGTAATTTAAATTGATACTATAAATAGAAAAAGTCAATTTAAATTAATGCTCAAAATAGGAATTAATTTTGAATAATTATTTACACGTTGAATTATCTGGTTTTGCTGAGTTTTCAATATCTTGTATAAGTTCTAATGTGGTAGCACAACATTGGTTATTGATAACTGATTACAGGACATAATGACGAAATTATATGAGCTGTCAGTAACGCCAGTTTGAATTAAAGCTTAAGGTCATGAAGACTGGCACAAAATATCCAGATCAATGAAATTAATGGATGAAGCTTTCTTGCTCTTCAAGGATATTTTGAGGTGTAACATCTATAAATATAAGGTTTCGTTCAAGAATTAAGGATGCACTCTTCTTACAATTTTCTCTCTTGACTTAAGAACTAATATTCTCTAAGTATTTAAATGAGTTGTAATTTTTAGTTCATCTAGCTCTTACAATTTGTAATAGGATTAAGTGTTAAAAAGAGTTAGAGTATTTCATAGTTTAATACACCTAACTTAGAATGCTTTTTAAAGTGTTCCACTTGTAATCTCTATTGTGAGATTGAGATTTGCTTTTATTACGACTAAAACTATATCCATACGATAAAAATTTAATGCTAATTTTATGCATTTATACTAATAATACACTAATATTACTAATACTATACAAATACGACTCGTATTAATTTAATATGACTAATATTATACTCTTATGATTAATACTAGAGAAAATTATTTAAAACTACCTTTTCTATACCCTTCTTTGCAAAAAACTACCTTTTGTAAATTTTTTTGCAAAAAACTACCTTATTTAAAGTATTCTTTGCAAAAGACTACCTATTAACGGTTTCTTAGTGTTTGACCGTTGAAACTGACGTTGACCATCACGTGCAAGTCACGTGATAAAAAAAAATTTTTTTTAAAAAGTAACAATAATAATAATAATAAAAATAATAAAAATAAATAATAATAATAATAATAATAATTATTATTATTATTATTATTATTATTATTATTATTATTATTATTATTATTATTATTATTATTATTATTATTATTATTATTATTATTATAATAAAAATAAAATTTAAAAATAAAAAATAAAAAGAAAAATAAAAAAATAATAATAATATTAATAAAAGTAATAATAATATAAATAATAATAATAATAATAATAATAATAATAATAATAATAATAATAATAATAATAATAATAATAATAATAATAATAATAAATAATAATAATAATAATAATAATAATAATAATAAAAATAATAATAATAATAATAATAATAATAATAATAATAATAATAATCATAATACTAATAATAATATTCTTATTATTGTTGTTGTTATAATTATTATTATTATTATTATTATTATTATCATTATTATTATCATTATTATTTTATTTTAATTAATTTTTTATTATTATTTTTTTTTAATTTTATTTTTATTTTTATTATTATTTTTTTATTTTTATTTTTATTTTTATTTTTATTTTTATTTTTATTTTTTTTATTATGATTATTATTATTATTATTATTATTATTATTATTATTATTATTATTATTATTATTATTATTATTATTATTATTATTATTATTATTATTATTATTATTATTATTGTTATTATTATTATTATTATTATTATTATTTTTTTTTTTTTTTTATTTTTATTATAATTTTTATTATTTTTTTTATTTCTTTTATTTTTATTTTTATATTACTATTACTATTATTATTATTATTATTATTTTTATTATTATTATTATTATTATTATTATTATTATTATTATTATTATTATTATTATTATTATTATTATTATTTATTTATTTATTTTTATTATTATTATTAATGTTACTTTTTAAAAAAAAAAATTTTTAATACATCACGTGACTTGCACGTGATGGTCAACGTCAGTTTCAACGGTCAAACACTAAGAAACCGTTAATAGGTAGTCTTTTGCAAAGAATACTTTAAATAAGGTAGTTTTTTGCAAAAAAATTTACAAAAGGTAGTTTTTTGCAAAGAAGGGTATAGAAAAGGTAGTTTTAAATAATTTTCTCTTAATACTACATTATTACTACTAATACTGTATCAATACAACTAATTCTATAATAATAGGAGTAATAATACACCAACATGTAGATTAATGCTTCACTAAGAAAACTAATGTTGAACTAATATGACTAATACTAAATAAATACAAATTATAATATACTAATACGACTAATACTATGCTAATCACATATTAACACTACTAATACAACACAAATACAACTAAAATGAAACTAATAATATACTTATAAAACTAATACCATACTAATACAATTAATATTATTCTAATATACCTAATACTACACAAAAACAATTTAATATATAGTAATAACTCATAATATGCTAAATACCACTTGGCTACCACATCTATGATAGCTATTGCTCATCGTTAAGCTACCACTTGGCTACCTCATGTATGGTCGCCAATGGCACAACCAGATGGCTTCCAATTACTATTGCGACGATTTATATAGGGACGAGATGTATTTGGCAGCCATCTGGGACCTGGTGGCTATAGGCCTATAGTAAATAGTTGACTACCAAATGCTATGGTCATTATTTTGTGCATTTTTAGTGTGCATTTTTGATACAAAATGAATATATGCTTAGTTTTTAGTCAATACAAATTATTCTTTTACACATATTTTAATTTAAATTAAAAATTAAAAATCTATGTCTTGTTATTTAATTTTTTTGAAAATATTAAAATTAGTATAATCTTGCAATCCCCATCCCCATCTGTTAATGCAATCCCCATCCCCATCCCATCGCCATCCCCGCGGCGGATATAATTTTTTTCCCCGTCCCCGCCCCGATGGGTTTGTATCTAAAACCATCCCCGCCCCACCACCCATCTGGGTATCCATCCCCGTGTAATACCCATTTTTCCCGCCCCACCACCTGTCAAATCCCCGCTTAATACCCATCTGTGCCACATATTTATATTCAATCATTTTATAAAACTAATAACATCATTACATAAATATCAATAACTAGTTAAATTACCAATCGACTCATCATTAACAACTTTGAACTCTTTTAACCATTTTTATGAAGAAAAATGCGAGTCCGGACGAAGAAGATATCGCATTTACAGAACGGGAAAGAAAACAGAAACTAGCAAAAGACTTTAAAATATTTTGAGGCGGGTATCTTGAGGCGGGGCAGGGCGGGGCGGGGATGGGGCGGGTATCACCTGAAACCCATCTCCATCCCCATCCCCGCGATGGGTATGAATTTTATACCCGTACCCGCCCCATAACCCATCAAACCGGGACCCATCCTCTCTCCGATGGGGCGGGGATGGGGCGGGTCTCCTATTAGACCCGCCCCACCTGCATCCCTACTTCCTCTTCCATTCATCATGAATTTTATTAAAATACCCAAATGGATATTCATATTCATATTAAGCATTTCAATAATCACAATTACGGGAAGTGGAGTATGAGTATTATTGTATGTGTGCCTTGGAAATGAGAGTGTGGGGTTATTCTATGGAATTGTTGGTCTTGGATTCTTTAACATATTCATGTTTCTTTGTTGAAAAAAATACTTGCTGCTGATGCTTGTTTGAGTGGGTTGGATTTGTTCATGATCATCATACTCATCTCTGTTCATACACTAACATACAGCTCTGTTGCGTTTGGGTCCTTAGAGAAAGAGATTACAAGTCCTGAAAGTTGGATGAATATGATTATCCATTTGGGTAGTTGAGGAAGAACATAGATGAAAGATGAAGGGTTTAAATAAAATAACAAAGGGTAAAATGATAATTTCACAATATAACGGAAGAACATACGCTTTTCCTTCATAATGTTAATATAGCTCAATGTTCAAAAATAAAGTACTATTTTGTGAAAAATTTTTTAAAAATTATTACCACTGACCTTTTGCAATAGTTCGTGCTTACCATGTAGAATATCCCTTTAAGTTTTTTCTATATGGTAGCAATAAAATATTAATTTTGAAAATTTTGTAGCAAAATCCAATAAAAAACATCCAATTTCGTTAACTTTTGTATTTTTTATATTTTCCTTTTTGCAGATTTAATGGCATGAAGGAGATCGGGCCTCATGCTTGAATTGTAAGGTGGTGTTAGGTACAGAGATGCCCACCCAACACAGGCTTTTAGTACTGGTTTTCAGGATGCGGAAGAAAATCATAAAGAAGAATGTCGAGTCCAGGGGAAAGATCATGTGGGGGAGACTCAAAGGGGATATGGTCACAACCCTATCAAGCAAGATAATTTTTTCGGGCTTCCCAAGTTAGTCGAAGGATGCAATTAAAATGTGGGTGAACATGGCAAAAACTATTAGAAAAGTGGCAAAATAGACCTTGGGGGTGTCGTCGAGTGAACAAAAAGTGTTCAAAGAGTAGTGGTGGTGGAATGATGAGGTGGAAAAGAAGATAAAGGATAAAAACAAGAGACTTAAGGAACTTATGGCATGCACGGAAGAGGAGGATAGGATAGAAAAGAGATTGAGCTATAAAGAAGCAGAGCGGGCGGCAAAGAAAGCGATAATGGAGGCAAAAAACCGTGGTTATGAGGTGATAAATGCGATTATTTGCACTTATCGCGTTTATTATTATGCTCCTTTTATGAAGTTTAATGGTGGTTTAGGGTCGTTTTTAGTCCATTTACTCCGATTTGTAATATTTTGACACTTCGGGAGTAATTGGGCCGATTTTGATGATTTTGGGGTATGTTTGTGCAAGAATTATGGTTTTTACAATTGTAGGGCATTATGAGACGGAAATCGATGCTCGTGAGCTAAATTGTGAATAAATAGAAACCGCTAAACGACCCTAAGTGTGAGTTTCCAAGCATCAAAGCAAAGCCCATTCGGCTGTGAGGAGCAACCAAGGTCAAAGCCTACTCGTCGCTAGCCTTTGGAACAAAGATCATAGGCAGTGCATAAAGCCGACTCGGGTTCATAAGAGGATCAAGCCCCAGCCGAGTCGTCTTAATGTTCTGGAAAGCAGCAATTTAGGTAGTGATAAAAGCCGACTCGGCTTTTGTGGAAGGCAAAGTCACTGCCGAGTCGGTTGTAGGTTCTGGAAAATCAGTGCTTCTATTTCATCAAAAGCCGACTCGGCTTTCTGCTGAGCATTCACCACAGCCGACTTGGTTGTGCACCCTGTATGGCGGTTTTCCCTAATTTTTAGAACCACTTTTTTAAGTGGCGGTTACTCTTATCATGACATTCAATTTTAGTTTTAGTTTTCTTTAGTAAATTTCAGATTTTCTCTCTAGTTTTTTTGTTAGTTTTTATTTGAAGATCCTTTGTCTATCATTTACTACGTGTTCTTCATCATTATGCATAATGAGTAGTTTTCTTATCTATGGTTAGAGCAGAATCCCTAATTCAAAGCATGGGATAATATTTTATCGATTGATCATGTGTGGATTGAGTCTGTAATTGAACCTACGCTTAATGAATCTCGATTTAAACCTCTTTATTAACCTTTTCAATAAAACAGAAGTTTGAAATTAGGATTAATTTAGGATTGAGATATATCTAAGTTAAATTTCTTCTAGTTTAACCAATAAAACGGAAGTTTGAGGATTAACACTAGTTTGGTCTTAAAACGATATTAATCAATAGAGCGGAAGCTTGAGATTAATTAGATCACGTTTAATTATGTCGATGACTTAGTTTCATACAATCATGAGAGTAATTTATCCCCATGTTACAATTAGGTGATGCCCGGCGCCCTAGAGCTTGTCATATCATTGTTATCTCCATATCATTTCTGTTTTTGCATTAGTTTATTTGCACGGTAGTACTAGCTTCTCAACCACATTATTGTTTAATCTGTTTCTTGTAGTCATTAAACAACCAAATCGATTAACTCGGCTCCTTGTGTTCGACCCGCAGCTACACGTCAACCGTGCGCTTGCGGTTATTAAAATTTGCACTATCATGAGGACTTGTATCAGAAGCTTGATACCAAAGAGGGGAAGAAGCAGATTTTTAAATTGGCAAGGACTAGGTCCAGGCATGGGCAAGACTTAGAGTCAGTGAAATACATCAAGGATGAGGGAGGACGAGTTCTTCTGAGACAAGAGGACATCAAAACCAGATGGCTCCAATATTTCTCTCAGCTACTCAATGAGTCTAGGGGGCCAAAGGAGGCGGATAACCAAATTTCTTACGTCCAAAGACCACTGGAATACGGGTCAACGAGTGATATTACCACAGAATAAGTAGGAGAAGCTCTCAAAAAGATGGGGAGAACAAAGGCAGTCGGGCCAGATAACATCCCGATCGAGGTGTGGAGGGGTTTAGGAGAAAAGGGCATTCGTTGGCTGACTAACCTCTTTAATATTATTTTGAGGACACATAAGATGCCAGAAGAATGGAGGAGTAGCACACTAATACCTCTGTTTAAAAACAAAGGCAATGCGCAGGTATGCGGGAACTATAGAGGTATCAAATTTCTAAGCCACACAATGAAATTGTGGGAAAGAGTTATAGAGAGGACAATTAGGCAGGAAACGGTGATTAGAGAGAACCAATTCGGTTTTATACCAGGAAGGTCAACCAATGAGGCAATTCATGTTTTGAGGAGACTAATGGAGAAATATAAGGAGAGAAAGAAGGATCTGCATATGGTGTTCATTGACTTGGAGAAAGCGTATGATAGCATACCACGACGTGTCATCTAGGATAGCCTCAAGGCTAGAGGTATCTCTTTAGTGTACATTGAGGCTATACGGGATATGTATGACAGAGTTTCGACTAACATTCAGACACCGGTGGGGATAATAGAGCCTTTTCCGGTTAAAGTTGGACTACATCAGGGGTCGGCTCTAAGCCCTTTCCTTTTTATTGTCATTATGGAAGAGATTTCTAATGTATTTGGGAGACGGTACCGTGGTGCATGCTATTCGCTGACGACATAGTGCTGGTAGCAGAAACTTGAGAGGAGGTTAGTAATAAATTGGATGAGTGGAGGGAAGCTTTAGAAGGTAAAGGGTTGCGCATTAGTCGTACGAAGACCGAGTATTTGCGCTATGACTTTATTGGGACATCACCGGTAGGTGAACCAGAGGTCTCCATTGATGAAGCAGTTGTTAAAAGTACGACCAAGTACAAGTATTTATGATTGATTATTCAAAGAGATGGGGAGATTGACGGAGATGTAAATCATTGTATACATGCGGGTTGGCTCAAGTGGCGAGCAGCCACTACAGTGCTATGTGATAGGAAATTCCCAAACAAGCTAAAAGGAAAATTCTACCAGGCAGCAATCAGACCTGCTCTACTATATGAGACCGGATGTTGACCTGTAAAGAAGATTTTTGAACATAAGATGGAAGTTACAGAAATGCGTATGTTGAGGTGGATGTGTGGGCACAAATTGATGGATCGAATTAGGAACCAAGAGTTTAGGGACAAACTAGGGGTAGCCCCTATTTCTGGAAAAATGCGCGGAAATATATTGAGATGGTTTGGACATATGCAGAGAAAGACTTTCGACGCCCCTGTGAGGAAGGTAGAAAGCATAACAGTAGAGGGTAAGAGGAGTCAAGGAAGACCCAGGAGAACTTGGGATGAGCAAATCAGAGTTGACTTGATAAGTTAAACCTCTCTGAGGGCCTGATTAGGGATAGGGTTAGTTCGAGGCGCCATATCCATGTTTTAGACTACTAATGTCGTCTTAGTTTACCTTTTGGTGTTCTTGCCCTCTTGCTTATCTCATTTCTGTTATTATTAGTTTTTGTTTTCTTTTTTTGTTGTTGGTTCTACTTATTTATTTATTTACAGGAATTTAAGTTATCTTTCCCATGTAGTTATGTCTCTTTATCGTCTCGAGTCGGGGGAATTCTTTGGTCGCGCTCTCCTTTATGGGTATGAGTTGTCGACGTCTCTCCCTCCCTAGACCCTGTTCATAGTTTTTCTATGAGCAAGATACACTGGGTAGGATGATAATGAAGATGATGAAAACGAAAATATGCAAGCTTACTTTTTTTCTATAAGTTATTATCTTGGGATTAATAATTTATATTTGATTAAAGTTATTTGATTTGATTTCTTTTGATTGATAATTATTTATTATTTTCGTTTTTCTTTGGGTTGATGTTTTGTTCTTTCCATCGTACGAATTATATATCCAATATGGTTATTTGTTTTTTGGTTATTTCTGGATCATAATTCTTTTCTTTCTTTTTTCATGTTTGGGTAGATAAGGGATTTTATTACAAGTATAGTCACGACGAAATACACTAACATGCGATTAAGTAAGTAAACATTCATCAACCCAAACATGAAAATAGAAAGAAAAAAAAATTGTAGGTTCGAAAGAAAAAAATTTGTAGGATTGAAAGAACAAAACATTAACCCAAAGACAAACTGAAACAATAAATAATTGTCATTCAAAAAAGAAATTTAAATCAAATAAATTTAATCAAATATAAATAATAAATCCCATGATATTAATTCATACAAAAAAGAAGCTTTTATATTTTCTTTTAAAACAAATTAATGCCATTAGACCCATAAAAGGAAAACATAAAAAATATCGAAGTTAATAGAATTGAATGTTTTTTAACGGATTTTGTTACGGAATTTTTAAAATTAAAAACATTGTTGCTACCAAATACAAAAAAAGTAAAAAAGTGTTAACACTTTTGTTTCATCACATTCAAACCAAATGTCTTATTTTCATATAAAGTAATATTTTCTCTTATTTATCCATTTGTTTTAATATTAGAAAAAAATACGTAGAATAATTTAACCTATTCATGATTTTTCTACAATAATCTCACCTATATATTAACCATAAAAAATCCCAACTTTAAGAGGTAATTGACTATAGTAAACTTGGGTAACCCGATGGCTTGTTATAGTAGGTAATTCACCAAAATAGTAAATTGAAAATTAATTTAAAATTAAAGAAAAATGTTGAAAATTTACATAAAAATTCGTAATAATAAAATAATCATAAAAGCAAAATTGTAAAAATTTTTTAACATTTTTTTGACATTTTATTTTAATTTATCTTATTCGCTCCTCACTTGAGGTCCCATGTGATCTCTCGTCTATTTATCTTAGAATAGAAGGGAGCAATACAATTGAATTGTAAGTGAATGTTCTTCTCCAAAATAGGAAAACGATTAATCTAATATACGTATCTAACAAAAGTCACTTTTAGTTTTGAGTACGTGCATGCCATTTGAATGTAATAAACAATTAGAAGAATTGAAGAAAGCATCCAAACCCAAAAGAACACTCTCAACGGTAAGTTGATGACGAGTTGGGTTTAACCAAAAGTTTTAGGAAAATCACTAACAAATATCATATAGGCTAAAAATAAAACAATTTCTCTTATTAAATGTTTAATAAAACAATGATACAATTTTGTTGTTTGATAATCTTTAATATAAGAAACTAATAATATAAAGAACATAAAACGACTTCTTTGTCCATAAAATATCATGTATCGTAACTTCCGCTATGGTAACTGATAGTAATATTTTTTCACACAACCAGTGTTAGTTCTGAGCATAAGTCGTGTAGCTGGCCACCTAGGCTCCGCTAGAAATAGTGGCTTTAAATATTAAATGCTGTTATTGTGTAACATTTTTCAACTAATTTGTTTGTTAACTTTTTTATATTTGAAGTAATTTTAGATCAATATATTGTTACAATATATTTCGTCTTGAATTATTTTTTTGAAGTGGAATTTTTTTTTATCTTTTGATAAAATGAAAGAGCCACATTCTGAAAAAGACATCCCAAAATTAAATAGTGCCTTTACTTAGTACACTCTATTTCAATGCTCTTATTCATTCCTTAATATCTCTAATTGTGCATTATTAAAATTATGGAAAGTTGATATGAATAATCCTTGCATTGAGACGAATCAAACAAAATTCGACATGACTATGTTTTAACTTGTAGATTAATAATAAAATACAACTTAAGAGTAAGAAATAAATAGTATCCAAAAAGCAAATGGAACATTAATGCTGAATTGGAGGGAGTATCAATTAAGCGACCACTATAAAAATCTAATGTTGTCACCACAATCAACAAACTGTGATGTTCCATCACTAATTTCATGTGTATATTTATAGCAAAACATGGCTGGTGATCACCTAAAAATATGATTAACATTGGATTATAAGGATAAACCAAATGCTAAAATATAATACTCCCTCCGAACCATTATAATAGTCCCATTTCCTTGGGCACGGTTATTAAGGGTTGTGTGGGGTCCATTAAAAAGGTGGTAGTTGGGTATTTTTAAGTAATTGGATTAATTGTTAATGATTCCATCCTTTTGCTTAATAAAGTAGATAGAATGAATTTTGGAGGGAAAATTGGGTTTCACATTGTTTGGGAATTAAATGAAATTAATACATTTCCGAAATTGTTATAATTAACCAAACATTAAACTACTTAATTTAAATTACAAAAAATTACATCAAATAAATTACAAAAACCGTCAAAATCATAAAATAAACTAAGTCTTCAATTCTTCCTTGATTTCTTCAACGTTTTTTGAACGGCAATTGAAAAAGAGCAACCCTCTCGCCACATGCGCATGCGGATATTAAATCTTTCGTTGACTTTAGATGTATAAAAAAACAAACACGGAATACATTTAGTGTTCAAAATTAATTAAATAACTACAAAAAATCTAAAAGTTTTGATTTTGAAAAGAAGCCATCAATGTCAGTGGAAAAAAAATAAACTGATGAACAGAAGCCATGAATGAAACTGGAAGATAAATACACTGATGAAAAGAAGCCATGAATCCAGTGAGTTGACAAGTATTTTTAGTGGAATGGCGCCAAACTAAAAAAAATTGCGCCCATACAACCAAAAACACCAACATTCATTGCATCTATATAAGGCAAAATTAAATAAAGAAATCAGCACCTCCAATTAATTTCCACCAACCCACATTGAAGTATATAGAATGGTTAAAAAAAAAGATGTAGACAATTTTAGTAAGACTCAAATAATGCATGAGCTTTTAACGTCACTAAACAGTAAAGGGAAGCCACCATACGGGTTCATCAATGAAATTGCCAAGAAGTACGATGTGCATAGGAGGACAATCGGAAGGATATGGAGATAGATTCGGGATCAAAAAAAAATCAAGTTCCAATTAATGTCAACAACAAGAAGACAGGGAGCAAAGGAAGGCCATCCATCCCCTTTGATGAAAACAAATTCAAGTCAATTGAAAAAGTGAAGAAGACAACTTTAAGAGCACTGTCAAGGGCCCTGGGAGTTAGCCAAACCACAGTGTGCAGATGGAAAAAAAAAAGGTACTTTCGAAAGCACACCAACGCAATCAAACCGTTACTTACAGACAAAAATAAACTCGACAGGTTAATTTTTTGTCTTAGTAGTTGCATTTTCGATGAGCAAACAAGCAACTTCACATTTAATGAAATGTCAAATGTAGTGCACATGGATGAAAAGTTGTTTTATATTACAAGGACACAACAAACATATTATCTAACTCAAGATGAAATAGAGCCACATAGAGAAATCCAATCTAAAAGATTTATCCCCAAGATCATGTTTATGTGTGCCGTTGCAAGACCAATCTTTTCTAGTGAAGGTGAGATGATTTTTGATGGAAAGACAGGCATATTTCCTTTTACACATGAAGTGGCAGCACAAAGGAGTTCAAAAAACAGGAAGAGAAGAGAGCCAGAGACCAAACTAATACAATCAATCACTAAAGATCACACAAGAGACATGATTGTGCACAAGATACTACCAGCAATTAGAAGTAAATGGCCACCACATTTAAGCAAAACAATTTTCATTCAACAGGACAATGCTAAACCACACATTTTAGATGATGATGAAGTGTTTAGAGAGGTGGCAACACTTGATGGATTTAACTTGCACTTAGTGCAACAACCTCCTAACTCACCAGATATGAAGTGCTTGACTTAGGGTTCTTTAGGTCAATACAATCGTTACAGCATCAAAAATCAGCATACAACTATGCACAATTAGTAAACGCAGTGACTACAACATTTGACAATCTGCAACCAAATGAACTGAAGAATGTATGGATCACACTACAAGCATGTAAAATTGAGGTTATTAAGAAACTAGATGGTATGGATTATGACATTCCACACATGAGCAAATCAAAACTTGAAAGGGAAGGGAGACTCCCACATTGTTTGGGGGTACAGCAGGAAACAATTTATGAGGCACTAAGATATCTGGACACAAAGGTGGATGAAACTACATATGAGGTCATTTTATTTTACTTGGGGATCAAAGACGAAGCAGTTTTCCATCAACTTCATTTAACAACAGCAAGCACAGAAGCAACAACAGAAGCAACAACAGAAGCAGCAGCAGATATTCCAGCAACAAATGAAGCAACAACAGATATTCCAGCAACAAATGAAGCACCAACAAAAGAAACAAGTACATTAACAGAAGCAGCACCAGCATGAACACCATGAACATGTAAATAGGACACACATGAGTATACTTTTGGGTTACCTTTTGTACTCACTTTTGGGTTACATTGTTAGGTAAATGTTTAGGTCTAAACACGATGTAGAAATTAAATCATGAAGTTGTTTAGACGTAAACATTTAGAAGGAAAAGACATATAACAATTTATTGATGGCTTCAAAAATAAAATGAAAAACAAATTCATCTCAGAGAACAAATTGAACTCATCATAGATAACCCAAATCCCATACTAATTGCCTCCTACATCTGGTAAGAACATAGCCTCCTAAACATAATGTTTGGTGGCTTATGAACTGAAAATCCTAGATTTGTGGCAAAATGAATGGATTTAGGGATTTTGTAGCTATAATCAATTGTTTACCCTAAAAAAAAAAAATCATAGGGCAACAAAAACAGAACACGTAAGACATGCATACCATACATACCACATAAACAAAATCATCATTAGTCATAGAGGAAAGATGTATCCATAAGAGAAAATGGGCCTCGAACATCTATATCAGACAGCAATTCATCATCATCCAATGATTCTTCATCTGAGGAAGGGAACAAGTTCTCAATGTATAGATCTTGAAGATCCAATTGTAAATCAAATATACCCTGTATTTCTTCATATTTAGAAGTTATACTTCTTCCCCAGTTAGGATCCGTTCATCAGAAGTCGTAGAAGATGCAGGTAGGCGATTGTAGAAATCGAACCATGGGTTAGGAGATCCAATCGCAGGATCACTTTCTTGGGACGAAGACAACCAAGAAAGACAAGACCTTGGTGACGCCATGTTCGAAAAACCCAGAACTGTCAAGAACAAACCCAGATTTAAAAAACCCCTAAAATTATTAGGATTTCAAAGAAGACAATGATGGTGGAAAAAAATAAAGATGAAGATAATAAACCGTAAACAGTAAGAATGGGGATAAAGATGAAGATCATTGAAGAAGAGGAAGAAAAATACAGACGTTGAGGATGAAGATGAGAGAGAGGGAGAGGTAGAGTTTCAGAGTAAATAGGAGAATTATAAAAGGGAGGGAATGATTAAGATTATTGATGTTGGGTTATATTGTTAATTATTTTGGGTTAGTAGGGTTTACGGGGTAAATTTGTAATTACGTGTGTAAACTAAGGGTATTTAAGTAAAAAAATATTGACAAAAATAGAAATGAGACAACTAAAAAGACATTGCCAAATAAGGAAATGGGACTATTATAATGGTTGGGAGGGAGTATGATTTATATATATGTTGTTGAAGAGTATGACAAGACTAATAAATGTGAAGTATACAGAAACATGATCCGGGGAATCAGAACAAATTTTTAGCCTAACTTTTATCTCCTTCATGAAATGACTAACATGTGCAATTGACTCTTGTCACCGAAAAATATGGTAAGTTTACTGTACGATTTGGTGTATGATACGCACATCCTCTTCTAATCAGGCATTCTATTTGATTTTGCGATGGTGTTAGAGTGATTTAAATTTTTAGTTAATTTGGCTTTTTGATATGATATTAGAAGTTAACGTGATAAAAAGTTACAGATTTAAATCTCAACTACCTCTTATTTAAAGTAATATATTCAACGCACGTGTATAATTTGCATAAATTATACTTTTTACATAAATTATACATGTGTGATTTGCATAACTATTCACATCTAAATATATGTTATGTAATTGGTTTAATATTATTATAGTGATAACTATATTTGAATGAAATTATTTACATAAGATAACGATAATATGAAATTGCATCATTAATTAAAATTTAGATTTTTATATTTATTTATATTGAAAAAATATGTGCATTGCACGCGTGTATATACTAGTATAACATATTTTAGGTTTTCAACAATCAGTCTAAGATTTTAGTTGAGTTGGTTTTTTGATATGGTATTAAAAGTCGTCAGTGTGACAAAAGGTTAGATGTTTGAATATCAACCACACCTCATTTATAGTGGAATATTCAACGCACATGCGAATCCACACTTCTAAATTCTAGCCTAAAAGGCTCTCGTGTGAGGGGTCCTGTTAGAATATAATAACATATGCAAAGACATTAACCATCAGTTTAAATTTTTGGTTGAATTCGTTCTTTGATATGTTATATAGTTTAACAAATGTATGTTACTATTTCAATTTTAAATTTATTTAATTATAATTAGTTAAAATTATAAAAAACTAATATTAATAATATATAAATTATGATAAATCAAATATAATCCATAAAACAAAACCCAAAATAAAAGTGATAGATAAATATAGGCATATAGCATTAGTATGGGACATGGTTTAATTTCGTCATAGTTAGGTCAAACATTTATTTTTGTGAAATTATTTTTGTTTTCAATAAGTTTGTGCTTTTCATGTCATAAGGAGGTAGCTTTTCATGATTGATGACATGCATTTTCTTCGAAATTAGTTTTGGGTCTTTTCTTGATTGCGACGGTGATTCAGCTATGATCTTTTAGGCACTTAAATTTTGTGATCACTAATTTGTTTACGATAATATGAAAAAGTATTGTTTTTAAAAAAAAAAATATATTTGATAATAAATAAAGAGAGGAAATTAAATATGTGGTTGAAATAAAAAGAAAGAAGGTAAGAGTGTATGAATTAAAGTAAAAGAACCTAACTAACTATTGTCTTAAAATAGAAATAATACAATATGAAAGAGAAACAACTTAAAATAGTAGATGATTGGGTATTTTGATATTAAAAAATAAAAATTATAAGGAAAATTTAATGTGATTTTTAGCTAAAAAATACTACGCAAGGTTTATGGTAAGGTTTGCCATACTCTAATCATAGATTGTCAAAGTTCAATTAATGTTCTCTCCTCCTCATCATAATACAGATATCAAAATGTTCAATTCTTTATCTACTCTTGCCTATATAGAATCCTCTATGCTCCTGACACACGTTTCTTAGTTCCATCCCATTAGACTTTAATATCCATTCAATGAATTCTGAATGTTTATTTATATTATCCTTAATGCCTACTTACAATATACTTAATGCCTACCGAAAAAAGTACTTAAAATACATGCTTACAATATTATTAATGTATACCTAAAAACTTAGCCTACTACTCTACTTGTCATATTCTTAATGCATACTTATAATATCTTTAATGCCTACTTACAGTATATACTTAATGTCCACCGACTACATATTTAAGTACTTGCAATATTTTAAATATCTACTTATAATATT
This sequence comes from Amaranthus tricolor, assembly GCF_026212465.1. Taxonomy (NCBI): domain Eukaryota; kingdom Viridiplantae; phylum Streptophyta; class Magnoliopsida; order Caryophyllales; family Amaranthaceae; genus Amaranthus; species Amaranthus tricolor. The sequence goes on from NC_080055.1 coordinate 15,980,036, forward strand.
CTTAATACCTACTAAGAAATTTACAAACCGAAAAATTTAAAGTGGTACCAATTAGTATTAGAGTACCTAAATAAAATACCATAATCCAAATTACAGTGGTATTACTTGTCTATGCGTATGGATCATACCATTTGGCTTGGGCCGGATTTTATGATTGATTCCTCATCCAATTAAGTATTGTGGGATCAAAGAGGAATGTGCTTAGTCTGAATGTAATCTTACAAAGATTTAAAGAATAACTTGCACGATAAATTAAGGTACGTGTACTTAATCAAATGGCAATTACTCCTGATCATTAAGCGTGATAATCGTCTTCCACTAATGACATAAACCCATGTATAAAAGAGAAGATAGAGAGTTTCATGACATGATATCATGGGCAACGATATCCTACAAGGTAGTTACAACTATAAATGCCGTAAGTTTCATCCACATTCAGTACAAAATTATAAATATTAATATAACATTAGATACTCTGGAGTATTTTATCATCATTCAATTCCTTAGAGCATTTATAGCTCTTAATTTTTTACAAAGCCGTAAAATTAATAAATTGTAGTAAAGTTTCTACTAAGTGTAATTTGAATTTTAGCATCTAGGTACTTTTTCAAGCATTAAAACTTATTTGAACTTTAAAGTCGGTATTTGAAAACACTCTTTGGGCCCCTCTACATTTGTTGACCTTCATTTACTTTTTCTTGCCTTTTTTTTTCAAAACTAGTCAATTTTCTTATTTCACCCAAAATAAATTTGAGTCAAGTTCAACTATTTTTGGGTCCATTTTTATGTATTTGTGGTCTATAAGAAGAATGATTTTATGTAATAAAAAGTGATATGATATATTATGAAAGATACAAATCATAACAAAAAAAGCATATAACCTATTAAATTGATTAAAATTTGATCAATTTAACTCGAAATAACTAAATATATAAATAATAATGACACAACTGAAAAATAAGCCGTTCAATTACCTTTCAATCTACAATTCACCTAATTGATTATTAGATAATAATATTGCCACAAATAATTTTGATCCAATTATCTACTTATTGATGTGTGGCTACATTTATTCAAGAATGATAATCTAATAAAATCTTGTATAGATTTGATTTATGACCTTTTAATATGAGCTAATCTTCAAAAGTATTAAAATAATAAGTATTTTATATAATAAGTAAAATTATATATAATAATTAAAAAATACTTATTATTATTAAATTAATACCCGCTAAAATAATGTAATTCAATTCTATACAAAACTATAACATTTATGAGATCCAACTCAAAGATTTTAAGAAATGATGCCAATTTAAGACTTTTAAAGAATCACTCAAAATATCTAAAACCTAAATATTAAAATTATATTAGTGCTCTCATGTATTATGATATATTCCTGCATTTCGATTTACTTATGGGCTTATGGCATCAGGTATTTATTAGTTTCTATCATAACCTTATCTTATATTCAACGCCTAATTTATAAAAAAGAATTTGATTAAAGAATATTTTATTTATAGTTCAAAATATAAATAATTAAAATTATGTATCAAATTGAGTAAAATAGTGATATATTGCAAATACAATAGAACATGAAAAATTATATATTTAGCCTTTGAACTACATATTTATTTAACTAAACTATTGAAAAGATTGTAAGTTTGAAATTTATTATAAATATTGCTTAATCATCAATATAATTAATATTTTTAAATTATATTTATACATTTAATATAATATTAAATAGAAGTGTAAATGATTGTATCAGATAGTCTCTTTGCGAGCATGTCTCATATATAGCTCAAATACCAAAAGAATACAAAGTATAAGTAAATTTATATATGAGCATTTTGTTTTAAGGTCGTCTCATTAAAAAATGATCTCACACAAATGTAGGACAATTTGAAAAAGTATATATCAATTCCATATCTTATGGATACAAATTATGATCATATGACCCATGATCCCATGAACTGGCCATGAATATTTGGTTCAGAAATTGTCTTCTTGTTGACATGTCGACAATGGACCACTTATGATCTCTTTTGTTTATTGATGTGTTATTTCATGTCGAATTGGAATTTAATTCTCTAAACAAAATATTGGTGGATTGTTAGAGAAAGAATTAATTATGAATCTTCGTTTTGTCACATGCACCTTTATTATGAGATTCAATGCATGTAGAATTGACACCATTCATTTTCTCTTTAAATCATTTGTATGCGTAATACATTGCTATTTTTTATTATGATGATTTGGTTTTTTCTTGTCTAAATTAGGGTTTTTTTTTTGGTAATTGCTAGATCGTTAGATTAGACAACAATTGACATGAAAATAATTGAGGATGAAAATGCGTAAATATCTTTTTTATATGATTGGCATAATGCTAATTTAAAACATGTTTTTATAATTGGTATATCATCAATTATTTTGAATTCATACTTATATGCATTTCATCTATTCTTTAACCTAGTGCCTCTAAAAAGTGTAGCACATCAATGTTGCTAGTTTTGTTTTTGTCCTTTTGTGATATTTGATGAAATGTATTTTCCCCAAAAATTAATTAGTGTTAAATAAAAAGCCTACCCTCACTCGCACAATAAGAATTTGAACTAATATACTAAAATGGATTGTACATTTATTTTTTTCCACAAAAATATTCAATAATAAATCAACAAATATTTATTTCCATTAATACTACGGATTAATTATATTGTTGGTCTAATATAAAATATAATGATAAAATTAATAATAAATATCTAACATAATAATCAAATAAATTTGCTTTGTCCATGGAAGCCAAATGACATTGGTTGAATTAAGATATTATGTACATTTGAACAAGATATAAAACAATGGAAAAATTGTCCCAAAGTAACCTTATCTATTTTCCATCAGCTGTAAATAATTTCAACTATTGATTATTTTTAAATAATCTAATCTTTGTATATTTTTTGTTGACAGCACATCATCCCACATTGTCATTGGCTATTGTAGACTGGAATACACGGACACGTCCCTGAACTGGCGTGTCCCGTGTCGGACACGTGTCGGACACGGACACGTGATGAACACGCGAAAATCCGTGTCTGACACGCCAAATAGACCTGGGAAAACGGTCGGTCGGTCGGGTTTTGGGTCGGATCAATTTCGGTCGGGTCATTTTCGGGTCGGGTCAGTTTCGGATCAGGTTAGTTTCAGGTCGGGTCAGTTTCGGATCAGGTTAGTTTCAGGTCGGATCACTCTGGGTTTCGGGTAGGTTCGGATTAACCCAACGGGTTACCATAAAACATTAGAATATCCAATCGACTAATTCAACATAAAAAAAAATCATTAAAATGTCTAAAAAAAACCATTAGAGAAATTACATGTACGATTTGCAAAAAATAGTTGGTATGTCAGGTTCATTTAAGTGCAAGAAAAATAGGGGAATTAATACTTATTTTGAAAGACTTGTAAGATACGCGCTTTATAAAAGTTATTTTGTTTATTATAATTGTAACATTAGATAAAAATGACGTTAAAATTATCTTCACAATTTTCATGTTGGAAAGATATACAACTAACTAAGTACTTATTTCGTCTTATAAGATACGCGTTTTATAATTTAGGGTAGCGACATTCGTTTTTTGAAAAGCTCATTCAAACGTGCGAAATGTTCGTATAAATTATATTGATTTGCTTACTGAAATGTAGAAGAATTAAAAACTCATTTGACTGATTTAACAAGATACATGTATTCAATTAAGATGATTATAACGTCCTGTTTTTAAAGAAAAATAATTACGATGGCTAAAAAGACGTTAAATACGTGTTTTTTGAGATCTATTGATGAATTTTAGGGTTCAAGTGATATACTCAATATGTTGAGATACTTTGAAAACTAAAATTTTATTTGAAATGAATTCTAACATTGAAATTAGTCTAAAAATTGATATTGAATCTGTCAAAACGGGTCGGTTTCCGGTCGGGTCATTATCGGGTCGGTCATGTTTCGGATTAAGTCGCTTTCGGGTCGGTTGGGTTCGGGTTTTGTCGGGTCGGGTCCCGGGTTCATTTTCGGGTCGGATCAAATTTTCCCAGGTCTAACGCCAAATGAAGTGTCCAATATTTTAATATTTTTCCGGACACGCGGACACGGAAGGGACACGGCAAGCAGTCAAGGACACGTTTTTTAAAAAAAAACTATTTTCTTTTCTTTTCTTCTCCGTTACTTCCCATGTTTCTGATAGATATGGTCTTGATATTGATGAATTATTACCACATTTATTATCATTATTTTCAATTTTATCATCATTTTTTCCTAAATTTTGCAACCTAGGAATGATTGAAACCAACCTTGAATCTCTATCTTCTTCTAGAAAAAACAAACCCAAATCCATAAACCCTTTAAGTTCTTCAAATTCAAGGTCAAATAAACTCTTACTTAATCCCTTCTTTTTTCTTAGTGATCTGTTGGTAATTTCTGGGTTTATTCCCTTTAATGGAGAAGAAATTAATTTTAATTTTATTTTTTCTGGGTTTTTTTTTGCTTTTCTGATTTTGAATAATCTTCAAAATCTTCTGATATTTTCCTAGAAAAAATGGTTTGCAGTTTTAATGTTAGAAGAACAGAATTTGGGGAAGAATAAGAATCACTTAATTTTTGTGGTGAATTTGAGATAATTTTTTCTAGAAAGCGAATTTTAGTATGAATTGTTGGCAAAGCTGGGATTTCTAAATTTGATGTGGGTATTTCTGGGAATTTTTTTGGGTTTGAATGGTTTTGTTTGAAATAAATTGATAAAGATTGTAAAATTATCTTTAATTTGATATATTTATTATATTACCATTTTCGTGTCCCCATGTCCGCCATTTTTAAGTTAGCGTTTTTCCATACCGGTGTCGTGTCCGTGTCCATATCCGTTTTAGTGCAACCTAGATTGTAGATACTTACCACTAAAGAGGAGTAGAGTTAGACCAACAAAGAAGTATAAGGAGGAAGAAGTGAGTCTAAGGCCAAGAAGGTACTTTTCAGTGGCCGATCAAAATACGAAAAGGAGTATTTGTCAGCAAAAAATATACAAAGGTTGGATTATTTAGAAATAATCAATAGAAGAGATTATTCACAGCAAAATAAGCAATAAGTGAAATTATTCATGATAACTTTTTCTAAAATTAATAATTAGGAAATATTTATCTAAAATCATACAATCTGATAGAAAGACTGTAAATATCTATATGGCATTCTCATAGTGATTTGCTATATATAATCTAATAAAGAGACTGTAAAATTCACTTGGCATTCTCATAATGATTTGTCATATGGAATAATTATTTTCAAAGTATTTCTAAAGTAAACATCAACTTATTTCTTAATTTATGAGTTGTTTTAAATTTTCTTAGAATATTATATTTTTGAATTTTAAAAACTACATAAATTTTCAATTAAAGTTTCTTAGAATATATATTTATTTTTTTATGTTGTAGTATACGCTAATTAATAAAATATCTTCGTTAAAATGTTAATTTCTAAATTATTTCATCAAGAAACAAAAGATAAATGATAATCAAAAACTGTTTTGAGAATGACAAATAATTATTATGACAATTTAAAGTTGGAGTATATCATTTTTAGAATGAATGTACAATTTATATTTGTGAAATAAAATGATTGATCAAATTTTACAAATAATAATATGATTCTCTTGTATGTTTTTAATTTGCTACAAGCCTACACTATACAAATCGAACTAAGATTTAAATTAATGTACATAGATAATTATTTATTCACTTTTATTCTACTCAAATGTTTGATTGTCGCTTTTGGCATATTAATATCAAATCTGTTGTTTTCTTATTTTATAAATTCTTTCCTTACTTTTGCCCTTGTGTGATCTATTATTTATATAAATATCATTAAAATATAAACTTTTTCTTTGTCATTCCTTCTATGGAGTCTTATATGATCGCTCCCCAAATGGCTCTTAAAACTGTCAATTTGCATTTACATGTTGCATTCTCACCCAACTAACTAAAGAGCTAATCGTAGTGAAAAAGACGAGCAAAATGTCAAATCCTGTCAAAAATGTGTACAAATAGAAGCATGTTTTTTTAACCCCATCACACGTTGTCTCCTCCGAGCAAGATTTCAAGTACAAACCAATCATGTTTTAAACGGAACAAGTTTGTACTAAGTACTAAAGTGGGACCAATCAATCTAATTTATCGTTTAGATAAAAAAAAGGATCATATTTTGAATTCCATCATCGATTAATTGTGATTACATATTTGCATGTGTACCACTGGTTATAATAATAACAAATCACTTTTATTTTACAAGCTTTCAATGTGGTATATTATTTTTATATTGGATTACAAGATAATTATCATTTTTTAATTCTTATTTATATGTTTTTTTTATATTTTTACTATTATTCTTACCGACACAATTAACTATATCTACTAAATGTTCTTAATATTTATGCAAGGCCCTACTATTTCAATTTTTTACAACAAAGGAAGTACTATCTTAAAGTAGCATTAATGGTGGGTTTTTCACCACAAAAAATAATAAATTATAGTTTGGTAAGAAAACCATCCATGACATGAATAAATTATGATGATTTTTCTTTCAAAAAATTATCCAAAATTATCAAGTATAATAATAATAATAATAATAATAATAACAATAACAATAATAATAATAATAATAATAATAATAATAATAATAATAATAATAATAATAATAATAATAATAATAATAATAATAATAATAATAATAATAATAAATAAAAAACGCGAAGAAAATCCCAAATCTAATTCCATCCTGAAGAGCAGTATACCTTGCGATATGTTGAAGTAATTTGAGTTGCCTTCCCAAACCGGGCTAATATTCTCAATGGCGACACCGGTTCTAAAAGCGTGAGCCCATCCTCCACAGGGAGAAGTACTCCAAACCAGCCACTAAGTTAGAAGTGTCCAATTTCAGCTGCAGAATACAAAGGTAATACTCCATTAAAGCCCAAACCTGTTAAAATTGATTTATCTGATATTGAAGATGAGATTAGATATTGGGAGTCGGTTGTGGTGTGTTTTGTGGTCGGCGCAAACCCTCCTTTACTTGTTATAGACGGTTTTGTGCGAAGAACTTGGAAAGACATAGATGTTGACAAAGTAGGCATGGAGGACAAAGGAGTATTCATGGTTAGGATGAAATCAAGCGAGTCTAGGGATTAGGCTTATGAGTCAAATGGAGTTTTGTTCGATGACAAACCATTTTTGATTAAACTATGGAAACCAGAAATGCCAACAGATAAGATGTTAGTTACTTTTTATCTTTATTTTTACCCCTATAAGTGGCTTGTTTAGCGCGAGGAAACTACATGTTATCGCATTGGTTTATTGGACTTTACGCTTGTTTTGTTGCTTTGGTACGATCTACTCATCAACATCGAGCATAAACTAGCTCCTTTGGTTGCATACATTACTCACCTAAACATCAAGGGCTCAAAGAAGTGAAACATCAAGAGCCAAGCCACAATAAGAAGCCAAAATAGATCTACTCGACTAGAATAGGCTCGAGCAAGGGTGGCTCGAGCAGCATTGCTCGAGCTAGAAGTTGAGTATTACATATCTGAAGCTCGCTCGACCGGTCGATCAAAGTTGGATCGGGTCGAGTGAAGTGCATTCAAACTTCCTGAGCTTCTGACCATTAGCAAGAGGTACATCCGCTCGACTGGTCGAGCAAGATGGCTTGGGTCGAGTGGAGCTAAATTTCACATTCTGTCCAATTTTCGAAGTTTCTGATGTTTGACCAGATGATGGCTCGACTGGTCGAGTGGGATTCGCTCGAGTCGAGCGAAATGGGCGGCAGTAGGATGTGCGATCCTTTTAAAGCATCATTCGAGGTCCAATTACATTTGTTGCTTCTAATTGCTGCTGCCAAGACTGCCAGCCACCCTACCCTATCCACTAGGGGTGACACCCGCCCTCCTACAACGTAGGGGTGGTGGAGCAATCATGAAACCACCACCCCCCACTTGTTCTTGAAGCCTATAAATAGAGAAGAGGAAGAGGAAGCTATCATCTCAGTTTTCACCTTTTATTCAAAGTTATTTCTATGTATTCTTCATAGCTTTGCTTTCATTTCAATTAAGAATTAGTGTTAGCATAATTTCCCTTTCAATTCAATTAAGTATTTTCACTTTCTAAATACAATCTTAACTACATCCTTTATTGTAATATTTTACAACATGAAATTCTTCAACCATTGATGTACTATTGTTGAAGCTTTTGGAAGGTATTACTTTGAGTCATCAATTCATCTTGTTCATCCTTAGATTGAGCTTAAAAGAGTAACTTCTATCCTTGCTTATTGTTGTTTTCAATTCATGTTTATCTTTGATTGTTTGCATTTAGTTTCATATATATGCTTGTAGTTCTTCAAATTATATTGCACTCATCTCTTTAGGATACTCTAGCTTAATTTATTCATCTATGATTCTTGGCTTGTTTGCAATCTACAATTTTAATATGAGTATGGGTGAGTAGTTTGTTTTGGCTTAGGCTAGGCATCATCACCATGTATATAGTTTGAATTTCTTGCTTTACCTTTGGCTTGGTTGTGTTGTTTATGGTTTAAAATGGATTTTGTTATCATGTTGTAGTGTCGTTGAATTGAGGACGAGAGTCGATTTTTAACGATAATCTATGCTTAAAAGTTAAGACATCTCCATGAGAATAGGAGGATGCTTTGATTGGAAATGTTGAATGTGTGCTTTATGTCTTAAATTATGCTTAGCTCCATGAGAATAGGTAATTGAGTATATTTAGAAAGCTTTTGTTGCTCGAGAGAGAACATTAGTACTTATGATACGTTCTTCCCCATAACAAAATTTCCATGACCTTAAGTTAATGTTTAGTAAACACTACTTTGGTGAGAAAGCCTAGCCTATGCTTCTTAGTTTATTGATCATTTTTATCCTTGCTTTTTGTTCATTGGATCCTTATTTACTTTTACGATTTATTTTCATTAAGTACTGTTAATTGCTTGTTTTAATTATTTCTATCTCCAAACATCACATTATACGTTTTCGAACACACTAATCTATTAACTTAACCCCCACTCCTTGTGGATTCGACCCGTACTTGCCGACAAACTACGCTACGCCACGCACTTGCTGTATTACTATTAAAGGACCGTAAAGTCCCGATCAAGTTTTTGGCGCCGTTGCCGAGGAGTGGCAACTTTGTTAATTGTTTTTCTTGATTAGTTAGTTCATTGTTCTTTATCATTTGCAGTTGTTTTCATTTTTCTCTTCACTTTGCACTTGACCCCGATTTTTGAGTGTAGTGTATGCAAACTAGGTTTCAAGGATAAGAAAACGTTATACCGATAAATCCTAAAATTGGGAGAAGAAGAAGGAGAAGAAAACAACGAAAAATGTCAGTAGAACACCCAAAATCCCTTCGGGAATATGCCATGCCTGATGGTAGTCTAGGGTCGAGTATTATTCAACCAACCATCACAGCCGCAAATTACGAGATCAAACCAGATTTCTTTCAATTAATTGCTCGGAATCAATTTGCCGGCAGTGAGATGGAGAATCCAAACGACCACCTAGATGAGTTCGTGAACAAGTGTGGCACTGTGAAATATCAGGGGATTTCTGATGAACAAATGAAGTTAATTTGTTTCCCCTACCGTGGTGAGGCAAGAGATTGGTTAAGATCTGAACGGCAAAAGAAGGATCACACTTGGGAGGCATTATCTAAGGTTTTCCTTGCTCGATTCTTTTCACCAGCCAAAATTGCTAAACTACGTAATGATATCACCTCATTCCGTCAAGAAGATGGTGAAGCATTATACGAGGCTTGGGAAAGATATAAAGGGTTACAAAGGAAGTGCCCGCACCATGGAATCCCTGACTGGCTCTTAATTCATAATTTTTACAATGGTCTTAGGAACGAGATACAAATTTCAGTAAATGCTGCAGCTGGAGGAACATTGATGGCCAAAACCCCCGAGGCAGCCAAGCTGATAATCAAGGAAATGTTCTCGAACGTCTATTGGAGAGATAAAAGAAATACCAAGAAAGGTGGAAAATATTAAGTGGATGCATTACTTGCCATTCAAAACTCTGTCCACGCATTGTCAAGAAGGATGGACCAGTTGAGTGTAGAGAACACACTAAAGGCTTGTGAAGTGTGTGGAATCCAAGGTCATTTGTAACATACCCTTTTTCTTAATCTTAAATATTTTGACAAATTCAATAATCGTTTCGTTTGATTATTTTCTTTTTAATGTCGTTTCGAATTTTATTCCAATCGTTCTTAAGTTCTTGATTTTCTTTTTTAAATAATTTATTTCTCTTAAAATAAATTACAATATTAAGTTTGGCTAAATTACCTACAATAACTTAATGTTTTTATTTTTCTATATTAAATTATGATTAAAAATAAAAATATATATAATAATAAAAAAATTAAGTAAAAAGAAGAAAAGAAAAAAAATGTAAAAAAAATCTGAGAGTTGGCGACAAGCTAAGCTAGGTGGCATAATTTCCATTAAGTACTTATTTAGATGGCATGATTAAAATTTAGTTCTTATCTTAATTTTTCTTGCCCATGAAGGAAAAAAAATAATTAATTAAAATAATAAATAAAATCTTTAGCTTATTTATCCAAAGCATACCGTGGGATTAAAAAAAAAAAGAAGAGAAGGGAAAATCAGAAAAAAAAAAAACAAAAAAAAAAAAAGAATATAACTCTGAAATAAAAACTAATTTCTAAAATAAAACTCTAAAACCCATAGCAAAATTCCTAAAAATCCTCAAAAATTTCCTAAAAATAGTATTTAGTGTTATTTATAGAAATTCAAGGGGAGGAAGCTAATTTTAAGGCTAAAAATTCAACAACAAAGGAAATTGATTAATAGTGAAATTATTAAAGGTATAAATTCTTACATATTTTTATTTACATAAAATTATGCCCAAAAATTTTTATATGTGTATAATATATAAATTAAATTTTCTTTAAATTTTGGTGAATTAATTCGTTGTAATTTATTTTATATGATTTATTCATTTTAATTGCCAAAAACCGCATAATCTGAAATAAAATTAATTAAAATAGTAAATATTAATATTTTTAAACGAAAATTTTTCTGTACATATATATATATATATATATATATATATATATATATATATATATATATATATATATATATATAATATTGTAATATATATATATATATATATATATATATATATATATATATATATATATATATATATATAATATTGTAATATATATATATATATATATATATATATATATATATATATATATATATATATATATATATAATATTGTAATATATATATATATATATATATTTATATATATATATATATATATATATATATATATATATATATATATATATATATATATATATATATATATATATATATATATATATATATATGAGATATAAATTGTGTATTAATTCCGTGAATTATAGTTGAGCATAAATATTATTATTAATTTTTGCTAAAAAAACACATAAAATAAGGAAATTCATAAATTGGGTTAAAAATATATAATTATTGAAAAAATAACTTATTTTATTGTTACTGCATTTTCTTTTCATTTAAATAATTTTTGTAAAATTTTGTAATATTTTAATTTTAATGAAATAAATTAAATATCTAAATTGTTATTGTAGGCAAAAAGAAAGAAAAGTGAAAAAAATAATTAAAATTATTTCATTTTAGTGAATAAGAATATACGCCAACTCATTTAATAATACGTTAATTTTTTTGAATATTTCGTGTAGATTTTAATCTTAAGGAAATTAATTATTCACGTACTAAATCTAAAACTAAGATATTAAGAAATTAATTAAATAAAATAAAATTTTATTTTCTAAAAATTTGGATAAAGGGGCTATGATTTATAATAAACCCAATATGTCCTTTTAAAGATATTTTTAGTATTTACTTATGATGAAACTATTTATTTTATCATTTATAATAAATAGACACTAAATAAATTTGATTACTAAGAAATTAATAAAATTTAATTGAAAATTTATCTATAAATAAATACTAAAGACCCATTTTGGTTTTGATTTAGTTTAATAATAAATGATTATTTATATGTAAGATGTTATAAATTTATTTCTATTATATATTATTGTGATGTTGCATTTATATGAAAACAGTAACATGATAATAAAAAGGCTTGATAGTAAGAAAATGCCGAACCATGCTTCCGGCATGTAAAAAACGTGGGACGTGTTTTCCGGCATGTAAAATACGGCGAAAACAGTAAGGTTATTTAACCTGACCTGTGGCTCGAGCAATATTGTACTGGAGGAGTGACGACTCCCATTAAGTTAGGGGTTTTGGGTTACCTCACCCTAACAGGCCCTTACATATATCAAACAAAGATCATATGTGTTACATTCATTAAATAAGTAATCGGATTCCACGCCCTAACACTCAAGCAGAAGGGTTAGTAAATCACGCCCTGGTACTCAAGCAGAAGGACCAAAAGTTTAATATATTTAAAAAAATCTAATATAGAAAAAATAAATTCGCTATAATACATAAGATACCTTGCATATTATTTATTGTGATGCACTTATTTTTGCTTATTACTTATTTCCGTACACATACTCGGTTTATTAGCTGACCGATTTTCATCGGTTGTTCCCATATATCGGGAGCAGATGCTGCAGGTGACTTTACCTGAAGCTATTGAATTATCTTTGTGATGTTAGGATATAGTATCACTACAAGAAAACTTGTTTTTAGCAACAGAAAAAGTCGTTGCTAAAAACCTGATTTCGTTGCTAACAATGTTTTTTGCAACGAATTCCATTGTTGCGGGTACAGCCGTAGCTAAAGGTTTTAGCAACGACTATGGTGGTTGCAAAAGGTATCTGTTTTTTGCAACGAGATCTATTGTTGCAAAAAAAAATGTCGTTACAATTCCTTCAAACATTTTTAGCAACAAAAATGCTCGTTGCCAAATTTCCTGCATTTTTAGCTACAACTATTTTAGTTGTTAAATTTCTATTTTTCACAAAAATTTAAGTTGTTGCAATACATGATAGTCAATCTTTTGCAACGACTTTACTGTAGGAAAAACAATAAAGTAAAATTTGTTATTAATGTTTTTAGCAACAACTATTACCGTTGCAAAAAACATACACATTTTTCGAAACAACTATTACCGTTGCAAAAAACCTGACACATTTTTCGCAACAACTATTACCGTTGCAAAAAACATACACATTTTTCGCAACAACTTTTACCGTTGCAAAAAACATACACATTTTTCGCAACAACTTTTTATCTTTTGAAACAACCTACAATAAACTAGACAATTAAAATAATAAATAATTTAAAACCAACTAAACTAATATCACCGATTATCATTATATATTAATTCGTATCCCAAAATATCACACGTCCCAAATATTATCGTGTGTCAAAAATATACGTAATTCATATACATGTAACGGATTGGATAACCAATTTTCCAACATAATTCTCCAACCATACACAAGTTTTTATGCAAAAATTTACAAGTGATAGGCACTTTGAAAAAGTCCAAAAATATACAAGTGCACATATAGCTACTTCATAACCCAAAACATCGCGCATCCAAAATGCTTGTAGCTATCACCAACTTCGTCATCGAGTACAAAAAATTTCCAATGAAGATATGTTTCCCTACACCAAATAATTTTGTTAGTTATTAAGAATCAAATGAGCCCCAATATTGAGTATTCACAATCAAACCATACCTACACTTTTTGTTGACACATAATAAGCAAAGCATTTAGCATTATATTCACTAACAAAAGCATTACGTGTATAGGGAAAGCATTTAGAATTTACCATCAAATTCACAATTGGACTAAAATGCCAACCAGCTAATGTCATTGTAACTAAAACTACAACACAAGCCACCAATACTCCTAATTGGACTAAAATGCCAACCAGCTAATGCTATTGTAACTAAAACCACAACACAAGCCACCAATACTCCTAATTGGACTAAAATGCCAACCAGCTAATGCAATTGTAACTAAGAGGAAGAATGAGTAGTGAATTTGGTTTTAAGAGGAAGAATGAGTAGTGAAAAAAAGATCAATCCCTGACTTGAGCCCTGCAGACACTCATGATTATATTTTGTGATTTTGCAGAGGAGCTAATGCAACTGGAAATAAACGTGATAATGTGAATCACGAAAAGAGCTAATGCAGAAGAGTCAATTTTTACAAGGACTTACCAGTTGCAAGGTAACTTTGCTCACATACTCTTCTGGAGGCCATGAGCTTTTCTTGCAATGAAATATTGTTCCACTGACCATTTTCTCTTTCTCAAAATTTTGAAATCTCTTCGGTTTTCAGTCAAAAATAACTACCTGGAACACTCATTGAAAGTGCATTTAATGCAACACCAGCCAGCAAACCTGCCACGACCAGATTCGTTGGGAAGCTGAAGGCCTGGTGCTTTCTCTATTAAAAAGTAACAGGAGCTTGCTTCATTGAATATTTAAAAAAAAATTTACAGTTAATTTTAATGAAGGCACAATGCAATAATATTTACAGGCCATCCAAAAATCAACCTTCTACTTGATGCCTCTCCCCTAACAGCATACATTGATACAACGAAGCGAAACCCACAAGGTATCGATGACTAGGGGAAACAAAGAAATGATGTGTGATGCAGAAAATAGACAACCAGTACAATACCAATATGATAAGATAAATCGAGCCATTCTAGTTTTCCTTGATCATTCTTACGAGTGTACAGCTAAAAGATTGCAAAATGAGAATTCAGAAAATCCAGCGTCAAGGGTAAACCCTAAAAGAAAACCCAGTAATTGAACAATTGTAGCAAAGCTAAAGATTACAAAATGATAATTCAGAATCCAAAAAACTTTCAGATAGAATATGAAGTTAAGAGATACAGAATTACAGTGATGTAATCAACTCCACATCCAATTTTCTTTTCATATTCAGGATGGTAAGGAAGCAATCTCTCCAGAATTGTTCTCTCATGCTCAGCAGACAATCTATCTCCACTTTGATATCTATCACAATCAAAAAATACCCAGAATTCAGAACAATTATCAAGTTTAATAGAAAAAACAAAGAATCAATGAAGCTTACTTTCCAGAATGAAGAATCAAGGAAAACCTTACACAGTGAAATCATAGGCCAAAAACTTACTTTTTCTTTAATCTTATCATCTAGAACTTCAATTTTGAAGTAACTCCATCAATTTTTCTTAGCATTACTTTGAAAGAATCTCACATTTCAAAACGCAAGTAATTAGAAAACGCAAGTAAATCCAGAAAAACGCAAGTAATTTCCAATACACATACATAAATCTTATTATAATTAGAACAAAGCCCAACAAAAAGGTGAAATCTTGTTCCTTCGCAGAGCCAAGACCGAAAATCCGTACAACCGAACATTTCAAACTGATGAAATACACATACATTAATCTAATAATTACAACAAAGCCCAAGAAATTCAAAGAACAACCCATAAATTGAAATTTGATAATACACATACCTGTCGTGGGTTTAGAGGCGGCTGAAGGGCAGCGTAGCGGCAGCACCGGCGTGCAGAAGGCGGCTGAAAAAGCGGCAGAGGCTCCGATGTGCAGGCGGCAATGGCTTACCTCCGGTGTGCGGGATTAGGGCTTGTGAGGGAATCGGGTTTGTGAGGAAAGGGGTATGGGCGCCGTATGGATTCTGAAATTTTGAAGGGAGGGAATGGGATTATCAGGGATTGGGGTTTTAGTTTTGAGAGGGAAATGAAAAAAAAATTATTAATATAAGTTTTTTTGCAACGACTTTATTGTATCTGTATATTTAAATATTTTTCGCGACAATATATACTGTTACGAATTATTTATTTAATTTTAGCAACAACATTGTTTGTTGCAAAAAATTGGGTTACACCGGGAAATTATTAAAAGGGGTGGGAAATTTTTTTTTTTTTGGCAACGATTATTTAGCAACAACAACGGATTTTGCAACAACTTATATTTTTCGCAACGAAAAAAATTTAGTCGTTGCTAAAACTTGTTGCTAAAAACAAGTTTTCTTGTAGTGTATATATGTAATTTATATTATGGGTATGTAAAAACGATAGTTATGTATTAAAGAAAGATGTAATATGTAAAATTTTATTTTAATGATTTAAGTTTATTTGTTTTTTTTTTTAAATTACTGTTTTGTTTTGTTTTGTTTTGTTTTTGCAATAATCACGGTTCGATAGTCTTCCACTTAGCATTACTTACTCTTTTATTATATTAAACCTATATTTAGGATAGGACTTTCCGTTACACTTGGTATCAGAGCCGACGTTATTCGTACGGTTGGATCTTCTTATCCGATACTAGGAAACTCCGTGATAAATTACGTTTTTGAAAAAACAAATATTAGTATTTTAAATGAAATTTGTTTTTACGTAAAAATGATGTGTTTATGTGTATTATGTGCTAAAAAAAATGTGATTTGCGATTTAAAATATAGCTAATGCAACACTTCCTTACTTTATTAAAGGATGCCAAGAGGTGGTGGTAGAGGGTGTATCGTAAGAGGTGAACCTTTGGAGACGAGGAACGATTTTGCTAAAGATACGATGCAAAATGCAAGAGTTCAGGCTCTGGAAAATTAATTAAGAATGATGGAAAGGAATAATGAGAGACTGTTGAATTTATGGAGAAATAGATGAGTCGTTCCCATGAAGATGATGAAGTGAAATTCTATAAGAGATTGTCTAGTCATCAACCTCCAAAATATGATGGATAATCTGATCCAGTTCGCTTTGAGGATTGGATTGCAGAAATGGAGAAACTATTAGAGGCCATAAACTGCCCCTCAAAGTTGAAAGTGAAATTAGCCGCATTCTACTTAACAGGCACTGCTAAATTATGGTGGAGGATTGTAAAACACACTGCCATAGATTCTACTTGGGAACAATTTATAAAGAAGCTTCGTGATCAATTTTACCCACCCTCGCTTCAGAGAAAAAAAGAGAATGAATTCTTGTTTCTGAGGCAGGGAACTATGTCAGTGATCGAATATGCAAGTAAGTTCAGAGAGCTGGCTAGATTCACTACCGAAATAGTGATCTCTGATCGAGGCAAGGCAATTACATTTTTCGAGGGTATGAACCTCAGGATCCAAAAAGGCACTCCTGGATACCAAGATTTTGATGATTTGTACAATCAAGCCTTGGAGTACGAGCGTATTTTGGAAAAAGAAGACGGGTTTAATAAAAGAAAGATTGAATCTAGTGGGGGCGGTGGATACAAGAAGGCCAAGAGTGAGGGAAAGAAGCTGTTTCAAACTGTAGCAAGGCCGACACAGTGGAAATGTAGGTTATGTGGAAAAGATCATCGAGGCCGAAACTGTAATGGGAAGATTGTATGTTACAAGTGTCACAAGGAGGGACATTTGTCTAATAACCGTGGGGAAACGTTCAATCAGAGCAAAACAACATCGGAAACTGCAGGTAACAGAGCATTTGGCACTCAGAGGAATGAGACTAGAGCATCTGTAGGCCTGCATGCAATTGGAGATCATTATGATGGTTTACACTAGGAATTTGAAGTGGAAGGTAAAGTAATTTCTGCAAAATTTCATGTTGGTGATTTAACAGCAAATGTTTTGTTTGATTGTGGAGCAGATAGGTCTTTTATTTCTAGTGCTTTTCTCCGCATATCTTCTATTTCTTTGAAACCTCAAAAATCCCAATTGTGTATCCATGTACCTAATGGTACACCTTACCTGTGTGATCGTATCTTTTATGATTTTCCATTGAATATTTATAGAAATTTGTTACCAGCTGACTTAATTCAATTTGATTTGGGAACATTTGATATCATTTTGGGCATGGATTGGTTGGAGAGATATTCAGTGGAGATTTTGTGTGAGGAAAAGGTTGTTAGAATAGAAACCCCTGAGGGAATGAAGTGTATTCGGAAGAACTCAAAATCTCAGCTAGATACAATATCTGTAATTCAAGCATCACAAATGATAAGACAAGGGGATGAAGGGTTCTTATGTTTTGTTACTACTGAAGAAGTCAAACCTAAACCTAGTTTGCAAGAAACCCCGATCGTTCAAGAATATTTTGATGTGTTTCCTGAAGAATTACCCGGTATACCTCCAAAAAGAGAAGTAGACTTCCATATTGACCTTATTCCTGATATCACCCCTATTTCTAAAACTCCTTACCGTTTTGCTCCAGCTTAATTGGCTGAGCTGAAGAAGCAGCTAGATGAATTGCTGGAAAAAGGTTTCATTCCACCTAGTATTTCACCATGGGGAGCTCCGATTCTGTTTGTCAGAAAGAAAGATGGGAGTATGAGGTTATGCATTGATTATAGGGAGATCAATAAGATTACCATCAAGAATCGTTATCCTTTGCCAAGGATAGATGACCTTTTTGATTAGTTAGGGGGAGCAAGGGTTTTTTTGAAGATAGATTTGAGGTCTGGTTATCATCAGTTAAGGATTACTGAAGAAGATATTCCTAAGACTGCATTCAGAACCAGATACGGGCACTATGAGTTTCTAGTAATGCCATTTGGTCTTACGAATGCTCCAGCAGCATTCATGGATCTCATGCAAAGATACTTCAACCCTTACCTGGTTAAGTTTGTAATTGTGTTTATTGATGATATATTGGTGTATTCGAAGAATGAAGAGCAGCATGAGAAGCACTAAAGGATAGTTTTGGAGATATTGAGAAAGGAGAAACTTTATGGCAAGTTTAGTAAATGTGAATTTTGGTTAGAAAAGATATCTTTCTTAGGGCACGTTTTTTCAAAGGATGGAATTTCTGTTGATCCTGAAAAGATTAGGACAATGATGGAATGGCCGAATCCAAAGAGTGTTACTGAAGTAAGAAGTTTCTAAGGCTTAGCAGGTTATTCCAGGAAGTTTGTGGAAAATTTTTCTAAAATTGCCCGACCGTTGTTTGAGTTGCTTAAAAAGGGAGTTCGGTTTCAATGGGGCGAGAAGCATAGTAAATCACTAAAAGAGCTTAAGAGGAGACTTACGACTGCACCTATGTTGACCATGCCCGACTGCGGGAAAGCATTTGAGGTATATTGTGATGCATCGAAGGAAGGTTTGGGATGTGTGCTAATGCAAGAAGGCAAAGTATTAGCTTATGCGTCAAGGCAATTAAGGCCACACGAGTTGAATTATCCAATACACGACATTGAGCTAGCAACCGTAATTTTTGCCCTGAAGTTATGGAGACATTATCTCTATGGAGTACCATGCAAGA
The DNA here is from genome assembly GCF_026212465.1 of Amaranthus tricolor. Taxonomy (NCBI): domain Eukaryota; kingdom Viridiplantae; phylum Streptophyta; class Magnoliopsida; order Caryophyllales; family Amaranthaceae; genus Amaranthus; species Amaranthus tricolor. Next base: position 15,999,360 of record NC_080055.1, read on the forward strand.
TCTTCACTGATCATAAAAATTTGAAATATGTCTTCACTCAGAAGGAGCTAAATATGCGACAAAGGCGGTGGCTAGAAATCATTAAAGACTTTGAATTTGACATAAATTATCATCCTGGAAAAGCAAACAAAGTGGCAGATGCATTGAGTAGAAGGTCGAGGATATTTGTAAATGCTATAATGACGGTACCTTGGGAACTATACCGAGAAATCCAGAAGTTAGATCTAGAAATTGTTAATCACTATCAAGTTGTTGAGTATTTGGGAGCAATGACTATACAACCGACTTTGTTCGAAAGAATTATAGAAGCACAACAAGAAGATTTCGAGATAATCGAGTTAATCATTCGAGTTAAAAGAAAAGAGACAGAAGCGTTTGAAGTGGGTGAGAAAGGTGAACTAAGAACGAATGAGAGATTGTGTATACCAGACAACACAGAGCTGAAAGAAGAAATTTTGAAAGAAGGACACCAAGGAATGTTTCACTTACACCCTGGTAGAGATAAGATGATTGAAGAATTAAGGAAATTATTTTGGTGGAAAGGTATGAGAAAAGATGTAGCTGAATTTGTGTCTCGGTGTTTGATTTGCCAGAAGGTGAAATTTGAAAGGCAGAAGAGTTCTGGACTACTTCAACCACTAGAAATTCCTGAATGGAAATGGGATTCCATATCCATGGATTTAGTGGTTGGATTACCAAGAACCCAATGAGGAAATGACACAATTTGGGTAATAGTTGATAGATTAATCAAAGTTGCAAGATTCCTGCCAATGAAGGGAACATGGTCAGTAAAAAAATTGGCTGAGGCTTATCACTAGTGGAAAAAACCTCGTTTGCTGCGATTTTTTGGCCATTTTTTTCTGCGGTTTTGGCCCCCACCAATAGTGATAGCAACAAATGTCCTACTTTAAATGCTGCGGTTAAAAATCGCAGTAAATAAGAGCATTATTTGCTGCGGTCAGAGGCAAAACCGCAGCAAATAAGGAGGGGTATTTGGTGGGGTCAGAGGCAAAACCGCAGCAAATAAGTGGGGCATTATTTGCTGCGGTTATGCCCCTGACCGCAGCAAATACTTCTATTTTTTTTTCTTTTTCCGTTTTATCCTTATAATAATCCAATAATAATACAATGTAATAACAGTGATTAGTCCAATGATAATCACAGATAATCAACAATAATCTCTTTGTAATAATAAACTCTCGCTCGTATATAGAATATAATATTATGTACACATCATATAAAAACAATAAAAATAAAATCACATTGATAAACTTGGACAACTAATTAACATTCATATCAACAACTCATTCATTTAACCATAAACAACCCTAATTAAACCTAATTTACAAACTAGAAATAAATTACGATAAATTTAAAACATACAAATGATAAATAAAATGAAGAAATTACTTAAAAATATAACAAAATATGATATATATGATAAATTTAAAACTTAAAAACAACAACAACATACACATCAAAGTATGACAAATTTAAACCTAACTTACAAAATCAAAATGAAAAAGATACCTTGAATTTCGTGGGTTTTGGTGGGTTGTGTATAACCTATACAATGAAAAAAAATTAGTATAAAAAAACTAAATCCCTAAAACATAATGAAGGTTGAAGAACTTAAATTAAGCTTGAAAAATAATACCTTGAAGAACAATAGAAGAAAACCGATGTACTGTATATGTGTTCAAAGTTTATGAAAATTCTAAGTTTGAAGTTTAATATGTTAATGAACTAAAAGAACGGTTTTGAAGAATGATGATGAACAAGAACAGTAGAAGAACAAGAATAGTAGAAGAAAAAAACCGATGTACTGTATCGAAGTTTATGAAAATTCGATGTTTGAAGTTTGATAATGAACAAGAGAAGTTTGAAGAAGTTTGGAATGGAACAAATTATAAGGAGAACGAAGGAAAACAGTATGCGTATTCGTTTAGTGCGTGCAGTATAAGGAAACCAAAGGGTTATTATTTCTCATGAAAATATAAACGTTAAAATATAAAGGGCGCCATTTTAGTAAACTTAATTGCTCCGGTTAAAGACCACAACCGCAGCAGTTATTAAAATTCAAGGCCTATTTGCTGCGGGCACAACTCAAACCGCAGCATTTATAAGTTCAACTGAGTATTTGCCGCGGTCAAGGCATAGAACCGCAGCAATTAATGTTTTTTTTTCTTGTTGTTTTTCCTACTTTATGAAAATTTGATGTTTGAAGTTTGATAATGAACAAGAGAAGATCGTAGAATTCTGGAATGGAACGAATTATAAGGAGAACGAAGGAAAAAAGTATGCGTGTTCGTTTTGTGAAGCGTTTTTTCAATGGAGAAGATGATGAAGTTTGATGAAGCTAAGTTTGATGAAGAGCAGATGATGAAGTTTGATGATGAACTAACAAGAACAGTACATAGAAGTTTGAAGTTTGAGTATGGAGAAGATAAACTGCTGTGTTCGTCGTGCGTGTGTTTGTTTGTGGTAATGAAACAGAAGCTTATAAGGGTTTTATGAAAACATAAACGTTAAAGCTGGGCGCCATTATATTTTAATATATACTATTTGCTGCGGTCAATGGGATGAACCGAAGCAATTGGGTGTGTTATTTGCTGCGGTGCCAAGCATAACCGCATTAATTGAGCTTGCAACTGTTTATTTGCTGCGGTTAGGTCCTTAAACCGCAGCAATTGTTTGGTTTTTTTTTTCTTATTCTTTCCCTATTTATTGCTGCGTATAGACAATAACCGCAGCAATTAATAAGCAGCAAATACATTTTTTTCCACTAGTGTATGTTCGACAATTATAAGATTACATGGAGTATCGAGAACCATTGTGTCTGACAGAGACCCAAAATTTTTGTCACGATTTTGGGAAAAGTTGCAAGAAGCATTCAGATCTATACTATGTTTAAGTACCGCATTTTATCCGACTACTGATGGCCAAACCGAAAGAACCATCCAGACATTAGAGGATCTTTTGAGATGTTGTGTTCTTAAATTTGGTGGTTCATGGGAGCAGAAATTGCCTTTGATAGAGTTTTCATACAACAACAGCTATCAAACAAGCATCAAGATGGCACCAAACGAAGCCTTATACGGGAGAAAATGTCGAGGGCCATTATGTTGGGATAAGATGGACCGAAATGTGAATGAAGGACCAGATCTTATCCAAGACTCTATTGATAGCTTGAGGGTGGTGCAAGAAAACATAAAGGCAGCACAAAGTAGACAGAAGAGTTATGCAGATAACCGTCGTAGAGCTTTGCAGTTTGATGAAGGTGATAAAGTATTTCTAAAGATTTCACCAACGAAAAAAGTCCAACGTTTTGGAATAAAAGGGAAATTAAGCCCTAAATTTATCGAAACTTTTGAAATTTTGAAACGAGTAGGGGAAGTGGCATACAAACTAGCTTTACCCCCGGGTTTAGCTAGAGTTCATAATGTATTCCATGTTTCTCAGTTGAGAAAGTATATCCACGACCCATCACATGTGTTATTTCACGAACCCCTCCAAATTGATGAAAACCTAGCTTATGAAGAAAGACCAATTAGAATTTTGGATCGTCAAGTGAAAGAATTAAGGAATAAAAGAATACCTAAACACTAGTGGAAAAAACCTCATTTGCTGCGGTTTTTTGGCCATTATTTGCTGCGGTTTTGGCCCCAAGAAATAGTGATAGCAGGAAATAGCCTATTTTAAATGCTGCGGTTAAATACCGCAGCAAAAAAGGTCATTATTTGCTATGGTCATCCCATAACTGCAGCAAATAAAGAGGAGTATTTGCTGCGGTCAGCCTCAAAACCGCAGCAAATAGTTAATTTTTTTTTTTGCTGGGACAGAAGGCTCTCCGCGTACCGCGGAGATTTGGGCGAGGCGCGGAGGTTGGTCTGTCTGCCTTCAAATTTATTCTTCACTTTTTTTTGTTTTTTTTTGCTTTTTTCGTTTAATAGTATTATATAATCCAATAATGTACAATGTAATAAACAATGATTAATCCAATGATAATCACCAATTAACTCCAATAATCACCAATAATCTCTTTGTAAACTCTCGATCGTATATATAATATAATAATATGTACATATACAAATTAAAGTCCTAATAAATCAAAATGTGCTTTTAAACTTGACACAATTACTTTTAAACTTACTCTAGTCATAAAATAATGAATACTTGACTCCAAAAAGAGTGTCACACATCAAAAGCTCTCGGTTTTTGAGATTCAATCCTACATGTTTCATATAGAAAGCAGCTTGCGAAAGTGAATAGTGGATTCGAGTTGAGAATTTTTGTCTTTCAAATAAACATCGACATGGTAAACTATTAATCTGCAAATCCAACGAAACACAAATAAGCATTAAACTCATCCAAAAACAATTAACATCCTAGAAGTACATCCAACTTAATCCTGAAAATAGAAAATGAATAATACATTATCAACAATGAATCACCAAGGAACTTGATCATTCACAAACATCGCATTCAATCTTAAATCTTTATAAACATAAAAATATTGACACAAAAGCAATAAACCTTTTGAACCTGATTGAAGCTAAAAGAATTGTTCATTAGCTACAAGATATCTTCTTGCATTTTATAAGTAATGTATATAAATCTCATTTCATTCTGAGGTTCTTTAAATCTCTTCAGTTTCTTAGCCGATTTTCGATGAGCAAAAGCCACTATCCTACTTCCAAATTTCTACTTCACACAGATAATAAAGCAAAGCAGGTTTAATACCAGCAAATATAATTATATTATATGATTATAATCTTACATGATGTCGTTTACAAGAACAACTACCCATTGAACCATTGATACCACATACATAAGTAATTATTCACATTCAAATATACAACTACATATATACATAATTAAATTATTCACATTCAAATATTCAAGTACATAAGTAAGTAAATTATTCACATTCAAATATAAAATACATACCTTGGTAATGAGATATGATAATTTTGTTTCTACAATAAGATTATGTAACCTACAATGAAAAACAAAATCAAAATTAGTATTAAAAAAAGACTAAATCCTTATTAAAACACAATGACTTGAAAAAGAACAATGGGTGGGTTGAAGAACTTAAACAAAGATGGAGAAGGAAATTCGTGCAATGGGTGGTTATTGAAGCAACGAATTTCAACAACACAGGAACTTCAAGAACTTAAAAAAAGTCGTTGGGTTTGAAAGATGATGAGCAAAATGAAGAGAAAACGCAGTAGAGTCGTATGATTTGAAAAACTTGAAGAACTTGAAGAAATTTTTAGTGGGTTTTTGAAGAAATTTTCTGAAATTGAATAGCTTGAAGAAGAAGATAGTCGTCGTCGTGGGTGTTTGAAGAAAGTTATTTTAGGGTTTTAAGCAATTGAACGTCAAAATGAGTTTTTTATATTTTTTGAACTAACTTCTTAAAAAACCGCAGCAGATAATTTTTTTTTTTTTGCTAAGTCAGGAAGCACTCCGCGTGCCGCGGAGATTTAGGCGAGCCGCGAAGTTGGGTCTGTCTGCCTTTAAATTTTTTTTCACTTTTTTTATTGTTTTTTTTTATTACTTATTTTCTACGGTCATTCAATAACCGCAGCAAATAATGCTTATATTTTATTTATTTTTTTTAGTTTAATATGCACTTATTTGCTGCGGGCCATAGCATAATCGCAGCAATTAATTGTGCTACTGAGTATTTGCTGCGGTCGCATCTTAAAACCGCAGCAATTAATTGTTTTTTTTTTCTAATTCTTTTTCCTATTTATTGCTGCGTATATACAAAAACTACAGCAAATGATACGCAGCAAATACGTTTTTTTCCACTACTAAAAGTTAAAGTGCTACAGTCAAACCATCATGTCGAAGAAGCAACTTGGGAAAGCGAAACTATGAGAGAACGCTATCTATAGTTGTTCTTTTAGGTTCAAGTTTCGGGACGAAACTATGTTAAGGGGGAAGAGTTGTAACAGACCCTGTTTCTTAATCTTAAATATTTTGAGAAATTCAATAATTGTTTCGTTTCATTATTTTCTTTTTAATGTCGTTCCGAATTTTATTCCAATCGTTCTTAAGTTCTTGATTTTCTTTTATATATAATTTATTTCTCATAAAATAAATTACCTAAATATTAAGTCTAGCTACATTACCTACCATAACTTAATCTTTTTATTTTCCTATATTAAACTATGATTAAAAATAAAAATATATATAATAATAATAAAATTTTTTTTTAAAAAAAAACAGAAGAAAAGAAAAAAAAAGAAAAGAAAAAATATGTAAAAAAAATCTGGGAGTTGGCGGCAAGCTAAGCTAGGTGGCATAATTTCCATTTGGTACTTATTTAGATGGCATTATTATAATTCAGTTCTTCTATTAATTTTTCTTGCCCATGAAGGAAAAAAAAATTAATTAAAATAACAAATAAAATCTTTAGCCTATTTATATCCAAAGCATACTGTGGGATTAAAAAAAAAAGAAGAGAAGGGACAATCAAGAAAAAAAAAACAAAAAAAAAGAATATTACTATCAAATAAAAACTAATTCCTAAAAAAAAACACTAAAACCCCTAGAAAAATTCCTAAAAATCCTCAAAAATTTCCTATATAGTATTTAGTGTTAATCATAGAAATTCAAGGGGAGGAAGCTAATTTTGAGGCTAAAAATTCTACAACAAAGGAAATTGATTAATAGTGAAATTATTAAAGGTATAAATTCTTACATATATATATTTGATATAAATCGTGTATTAATTTCATCAATTATAGTGAGTATAAATATTATTAGTAATTTTTGCTAAAACAAACGCATAAAATAAGGAAATTCATAAATTGGGTTAAAAATATGTAATTATGGAAAAATTAATTTATTTTATTCTTACTGCATTTTCTTTTCATTTAAATAATTTTTTTGAAATTTTGTGATATTTTAATTTAAAGAAATAAATTAATAATCTAAATTGTTATAGTAGGCGAAAAGAAAGAAAAGTGAAAATAATAATTAAAACTATTTCATTTTGGTGAATAAGAATATACAACAACTCATTTAATAATAAGTTAATTTTTAAAATATTTCGTGTAAATTTTAATCTTAAGGAAATTAATTATTCATGTACTAAATCTAAAACTAAGCTATTAAGAAGCTGATTAAATAAAATAAAATTTTATTTTCTAAAAATTTGGATAAAGGGGCTAGGATCTATAATAAACCCAATATGTCCTTTTTAAGATATTTTTAGTATTTATTTATGATGTAACTATTTATTTTCTCATTTATAATAAATAGACACTTAAGAAATGTAATTACTAAGAAATTAATAAAGTTTAAATGAAAATTTATCTATAAATAAATATTAAAGACCCATTTTAGTTTTGATTTAGTTTAATAATAATGATTATTTATATGTAAGATGTTATAAATTTATTTCTATTATATGTTATTGTGATGTTGCATTTATATGAAAACAGTAACATGATAATAAAAAGGCTTGATAGTAAGAAAATGTCGAACCATGCTTTCGGCATGTAATAAACGTGGGACGTGTTTTCCGGCACGTAAAATATGGCGAATGATAGGTCGTTTATGTACTATCAAACAAATCCTAATATGCAACTAGTATAGCAGTAGTTAGGGTCGAATCCACAGAGAACAACGTAGTAAATAATTATTTTCTGGCTACCAATTGATTCTAAGTAACACACAAATTTGGAGAATATATGTCTAAACTAACTAAATAACTAGAGCACAAACAATTAAATTAGAGAAGTAAATCGATGATACTAAAACATCTAGGGATAAACTTCCCCACTAGCATGATATGATGACAATGAGATCCTACTACCCTTACAAAAATCATAACCGAGTTCAATAGGACGAATACACCATTAAGAATACTAATAACTCCTTTAAGACTATTAGCTTCACTACCATACTATCAAACCTATTTTCATGGAATCAAGTATAGTAATGACATTGAGCACAATATTCTATAAGATCCAACAATCAAATCTATCTATTTTCATGAAGATTATCAAGTCCTTGATCTAAAAGACAATTCATTCAACTCTAACTTTCGTTAACGAAGAATAAATTGTTAACCACAATTTCCAAAGTTTCCATTGAAAAACGTAAGTTAACTAGCATAAGAGATCAAGCATGAACAAGGATTATTGCATAACAAAAGGGATTGGAACTCAATAATTCATCATCAAAATCATGGCTAGGGTTCCATCTAACCCTAGATTAAGAAACTACTCATACATATTAATTGCAACAAAACAAGAATTCATTAAAAGAAACACGATTAAATATGATAACAAGAAAAGGGATAAAGAAATAGTACTTGAATTCGAATACCAAATGACGAACGAAAGTAAATGAAGTTACAAAGTTTCTTCCCCAAAGTGAAGAATTAACAGTCTCTCAAAAAACTGAGAAAAATTGTTAACCTCCCCGTTCTATTACATTCCCTAGTGATTAAATAAGAAAACTGCACGGAAAACGGTTATTAAAGCAGGACCGGACCGGGTTTCTGACAGACCGGACCAAATTTCTGGAAGACCGGACCGGGTTTATGAAAGACCCGACCGGGTCCGTGTGCTGAGAATTTTCCAGAGAATAGAAATTGCAGGACCCGACCGGGTTTAAGCAAGACCCGACCGGGTCCGTGGGTTGATCATTCCAGCAAGTGATTTTAGACAAACCCGGCCGGGTTTAAGCTTGACCCGACCGGTTCCTGGGCTTGGATGCTTACGTTCTTATTTCTTGCTTGAAATCACCCGGGTATGAAAATACCCGCCCGGGCCTATCATCTTGTGCTTACTTTTCTTCATGAGAACGCAGTAAAAGTACAAACGAAACCCAACGGGACTAAAAGCATGTTCGAATGGGCCCGTGAGCTCACAAAAGTGTCGTAATGCGGTCTCGAACTCTGCCAAATCTCGAAGCACACATTCTAATGCTCAGGAGTGATTCGCTTCCAATACAAGAGTGGAGTAAAATGACCTGAAATAATCAAAGACACACAAAACTCCAACCAAGCGTAAAACCACATGGAAAATGCGAAATCACACATCAAAATGCCATAAAAATGCAAGGGAAGGGAGCATAAAAGTATAGTATAAAGTGCACAGATCAAACTCCCCCAAGCCAAACCCTTGCTTGTCCCCAAGCAAATGGACCGTCAAAGAAAAGTGGAGATCATATAGGTCAACAAAGTTCTTCCCCAAAGGTTTTCGAAATTCATTTAAAAGCAACTTCAAACGACTCGGCATTTAGGCACACTCAACATCAATCCGGACTATCATAGCGCAATCAGGCTTTCACGATTCATCCAAAAGGTAACCAGTTAAGGCCATCGTAAACACATCATAAATCAAATGAGGAGGTACTCACGGGGCAACTCACCACTCCATTGTCGATGAGTCTAGAACTCATTACACATACCGAAGTAGTGAAAATGACTACTTCCATTCCCCAACAGTGTTTTCCTCCCAACTCTCACTCTCATGTGTCTAGAAGGACAAAAAGTTCTCTCCAATGCAAACAACATTCTAAAGACTTTCACTTTAACTTTGCTATCATTCTCCTTCGAAATAGACTTCAACTACCAAGAGAATCAGTGAATAACGGGAGCAACGTTGGCTAAGGTTATTGGTCGTGCTAAAAGTATGAGACCTAGTAGGGACAGTAGGGAGTGAAATCTCTTTTCTCGCAACAACACACACTTCGAGCATGAACATCATATAACCAATCGTAAATAAACTTAACCAATGAAATTTCGAGCTTCTGAAAGAACAATATATTACCCCTTTTTATTTAATTTATAACTAAAAGCAAAAATCACATTCTTTTTGTTGTTTCTGTTGAGTTTTTTTTTTTTTTTTTTTTTTTTTTTTTTTTTTTTTTTTTTAAAAAAAAAAGAAATAATACTTGGGGGTGTCTATATACAGATGAGTTTAAAAGAAGCTCGAGATTTTACCATCATGGATTAGTAACCACACCAATAACCTACATCAAACTTAAATAACCAATTCACTCCCTAAGGTGTAGGGGGGAAATTTTGGGATTGTAGAGCTTTAGTAATGCGGGTTGAAAGAAAAGGGGCTCAAGCTCAAGAGGGCTAAAACCTAAAGTCAAGTAGTGCAAGGTGGCTTTTTAGTCCATGTGGTTTCAAGTTAACATCTAAGCCTGAAAATCATTTTCAACAAGGTATATCTAGTCAAATTCTAGGAGGAGTAAAGCAAAGTCAAGATCAGTCTTGCCCCTAATGGGCGTCCTAACAGATAATGCACACACATTTGAATAGGTTTACTCACTAGCTAACCTACTCATGCTCATGAGGCAATTAAATGCCACTTAACTGGTTCTCAAATTAGGAGTGTCTGCGGTTTGCCTCTGACATCCAAATAACAGTATCACATGCCAAAATACCACTCAAAACATTTTGCAAAATTCATTTTAGGGGAAAAGACAGTGTTATTCATATACAGGGCATTCCAACAATTCTCATCAAGCCATAACACGTTTTTTCTTTTTTTTTTTTCTTTTTTTTTTTTTATGCATGCGAGAAATAAAACCTAACTCTATATGCCTATGCATGATAAAATTATGCTGAAAATGATAAAAATATGCAGTGGCATGATTGAGTGGAAAGTAATTATCCCCCCCAAGCCAGTCCAAGCACGGTCCTCAGTGTTTTTTTTTTTTTTTTTTTTTTTTTTTTTAGGCATACAAATTACAAGGGAACTAAATTAGAATAACTCACAAACTTGGGTTGCCTCCCAATAAGCGCTTTCTTTATAGTCTATAGCTAGACTTCCTTCAACAACTCAGTGGGAAGAAGGGAGGGAAAGGTTATAAGCCTGATTCCCTTGAATGGGTACTCCAGCTCGGTAATGTTTCAACCGTTGCCCATTCACCTTAAATGTACCGCTTTCCTCGCTCCAAACTTCTACGGAACCATAAGGGAAGACCTTGGTGACTTGAAATGGTCCAGACCACCTGGATTTGAGTTTTCCCGGAAATAGCTTGAGACGGGAGTTAAACAATAGGACTAGTTCTCCTTCCTTGAATTCACGCCTTTGGATGTACTTGTCATGCCACTGTTTGGTTCTCTCCTTGTATAACTTAGAACTTTCATATGCATCAAGGCGAAGCTCATCTAACTCAGCAAGTTGTAACATTCTATTCTCTCCCGAAGCATGCAAGGCAAAGTTGAGGGCCTTGATAGCCCAATAAGCGCGATGCTCAAGTTCAACGGGGAGATGGCAAGCTTTTCCGTACACCAATCTATAGGGAGTGGTACCGATGGGAGTCTTGAAAGCAGTTCGGTACGCCCATAAAGCATCATCCAACTTGTTAGCCCAATCTTTCCTTGATCTTGCAACCGTTTTCTCTAGGATGGATTTGATTTCACGGTTAGAGATCTCTACCTGTCCACTAGTTTGGGGATGATATGACAATCCTACACGATGGTGCACACCATACTTTTTCAACATAGACTCGAACTTCTCTTCTATAAAATGTGACCCTCCATCGCTAATCAACACACGGGGTGTCCCAAAACGAAGGAAAATAACTCTCTTAAAGAACCGAGCTACTACTCTTGCATCATTAGTGGGGGTGGCAATGGCTTCCACCCAATTGGAAACATAGTCTACGGCAACCAAGATGTACTTGTTCCCGTAAGAAGAAGGAAAGGGTCCTATAAAATCGACACCCCAAACATCAAAAACTCTACCTCAAGAATGCTATTCAAAGGCATTTCAGACCGCCTAGTTAAGTTTCCAGTACGCTGACAACGATCACACGATTGCACATACTCATGAACATCTTTGAACAATGTAGGCCAATAGAAACCGCAGTGAAGGATTTTTGCAGCAGTTTTAGTGGCACGACCTCCTGTGGGTAAATCATGACAATGGGCAATCACTGATGCTACCTCATCTTCCGGAATACATCTCCTAATGACCGTATCGGCACAATGCTTATACAGATTAGGGTCATCCCAATAATGCTTCTTTGCTTCATGGAGAAATTTCTTCTTTTGCTGGTAAGTGAGATCATGAGGTAAAATTTTATTAGCCAAAAAGTTGGCTATGTCGGCGTACCACGGTGCTTTGCCAAGTGAGATGGCAAAGAGATGATCATCTGGGAATAAGTCATCTATAGCAGGACCGTCATCAACATTATCAAGAAGAAGGCGAGATAAATGATCGGCTACTACGTTTTCGGCCCCCTTTTTATCCTTAACTTCCAAATCGAACTCTTGAAGTAATAATACCCAACGAATCAGTCGAGGTTTAGCATCTTTCTTAGTCATCAAATACCTCAATACCGCATGGTCTGTGTGCACAATCACTCTTGACCCAAGAAGGTAGGATCGAAATTTCTCCACCGCAAACACTACCGCCAACAACTCTTTTTCAGTGGTAGCATAATTGAGTTGGGCGGCATCAAGTGTCTTACTGGCATAATAAATGGCATGGAGTTTGCCGTCTCTCCTTTGGCCCAGCACTGCCCCAACTGCAAAGTCACTTGCATCACACATTATCTCAAACGGCAGATTCCAATCCAGTGGTTGGATGATTGGTGCAGAAATCAAAACTTGTTTTAACCTGTTAAAAGCTTCAATACAAGCATCAGAAAACACAAAGGGAGTATCTTTGGCCAAGAGCTCAGTTAATGGACGAGCGATTTGAGAAAAATTCTTTATGAATCGGCGGTAAAAACCCGCATGCCCAAGGAAGCTACGAACCCCTTTTACAGAAGTGGGGGGTGGTAGTCGCTCAATCACATCAATTTTTGCTTTATCGACCTCAATACCTCAATCACATTATCCATTGAAAAACGTAAGTTAACTAGCATAAGAGATCAAGCATGAACAAGGATTATTGCATAACAAAAAGGGATTGGAACTCAATAATTCATCATCAAAATCATGGCTAGGGTTCCATCTAACCCTAGATTAAGAAACTACTCACACATATTAATTGCAACAAAACAAGAATTCATTAAAAGAAACATGATTAAAAATGATAACAAGAAAAGGGATAAAGAAATAGTACTTGAATTCGAATACCAAATGACAAACGAAAGTAAATGAAGTTACAAAGTTTCTTCCCCAAAGTGAAGAATTAAAAGTCTCTCAAAAAACTGAGAAAAATTGTTAACCTCCCCGTTCTATTACATTCCCTAGTGATTAAATAAGAAAACTGCATGGAAAACGGTTATTAAAGCAGGACCGGACCGGGTTTCTGACAGACCGGATCGGGTTTCTGGAAGACCGGACCGGGTTTATGAAAGACCCGACTGGGTCCGTGTGCTGAGAATTTTCCAGAGAATAGATATTGCAGGACCCGACCGGGTTTAAGCAAGACCCGACCGGGTCTTGGGCTTGGATGCTTACGTTCTTATTTCTTGCTTGAAATCACTCGGGTATCCGCCTGGGCCTATCATCTTGTGTTTACTTTTCTTCATGAGAACGCGGTAAAAGTACAAACGAAACCCAACGGGACTAAAAGCATGTCCGAATGGGCCCGTGAGCTCACAAAAGTGTCGTAATGCGGTCTCGAACTCTGCCAAATCTCGAAGCACACATTCTAATGCTCAAGAGTGATTCGCTTCCAATACAAGAGTGGAGTAAAATGACCTGAAATAATCAAAGACACACAAAACTCCAACCAAGTGTAAAACCACATGGAAAATGCGAAATCACACATCAAAATGCCATAAAAATGCAAGGGAAGGGAGCATAAAAGTATAGTATAAAGTGCACAGATCAGCGAACACAATAAGGTTATTTAACCTGACCTGTGGCTCGAGCAACATTGTACTGGAGGAGTGACGACTCTCACAAAGTTTTGGGTTTTTGTTTACCTCACCCTAACAGGCCCTTACATATATCAAAGAAAGATCATATGTGTTGCATTCATTAAATAAGTAATCAGATTCCACACCCTAACACTCAAGCAAAAGTGTTAGTAAATCATGCGCTGGTAGTCAAGCAGAAGGACCAGAAGTTTAATATATTTAAATAAATCTAATATAAAAAAATGAATTCCCTATAATACATAAGATACCCTGCATATTATTTATTGTGATACACTTATTTTTGCTTATTACTTATTGCCGTGCATATATTATCCATACTTGTATAATTGCGGTAAGTTTTTATACTCGGCTTATTAGCTAACCGATTTTCATCGGCTGTTCCCATATATCGGGAGCAGATGCTACAGGAGACTTTACATGAAGCTATTGAATTATCTATGTGATGTTAGGATATAGTATATATGTAATTTATATTATGGGTATGTAAAAACGATAGTTATGTATCAAAAAAAGATATAATATGTAAAATTTTATTTTAATGATTTAAGTTTTATTTGTTCCCATCAGAGTATGCAGCAACAAAATTATCATCAAGCCAACAAGTTAATGCAGTGTACAACCAAGGGAAGCCACCGTTCAATCCATACTCCAACACTTATAATGAAGGTTGGAGGCATCACCCCAACTTTTCATATAAAAATCCCAATGCATCATTGAACCCATCATCATATCACCAACCTCCACCAAATAACCAACAACCCCCAAGGTTTAAAAACTCCACCATAAAACTCACCGCAAAAATCAAATTTGGAGTCCATGATGGAGAACTTCATTACCACCCACTCCAAGATTAATGCTGATACTTCTAGTTCCATCTAGCAGATTCAAGCACACAACAAAATTATTGATAATCAGATGGCACAGATGGCGCAACAATTAAGCGATCTTTCCAAACCCATTGGACAGCTGCCAAGCAACACCGAGAAAAACCCCTCCGGGCATGTAAATACAGTCACACTAAGAAGCGGCACTACCTATAATCCTCCACCCATGGTTGTTGTTGAGAATGAAGAAGAAGAGGTGGTAATAGAGGAAGAAGCACCTGATGAGGGGGAAAAGGAGGAACAACCAGCACCTGCCCTAGAGAAGAGAAAGGAGTCCACAACTGATGTATATTTACCTCCTGTTCCTTTCCCACAGAGATTAGCGCGTCGCAGGCTTGAAGAAAAATATGGGAAGTTTTTATAAGTTCTTAATAAGTTTGAAATAAACATTCCCTTCATAAATGCTATCAAGGAGATGCCTTCTTATGCAAAATTTCTAAAGGACGTATTATCTAACAAAAGGAAGCTGCAAGAAACAAGCGTAGAAACACTAAGAGGAGAATGCAACGCTATCTTAGAGTGCAAGGTGCCGAAAAAAGAAGCTGACCCCGGAAGTTTCACCATTCTAGTCAAATTTAGTGAAGTTTTGGTCAATGAAACACTTGCTGATTTGGAAGCTAGTGAGAGTATCATGCCTTTGTCTTTATGCAAGAGGATCAATGCGAAGATCAAGCCAACAAGGATGTCTTTGCAGCTAGCTGATAGATCAGTAAGGTTTGAGTTGGAGTTGTTGAAGATTTGTCAGTTCAAATAGAGAAGTTCTATGTCCCTTGTGATTTTGTGATTATGGATATTGTTGAAGATCATGTCAAACCTGTCATTCTTGGGAGAGATTTTTTGAATACAGCACGGGCTGTTTTTGATGTGTTTAATGGCAAGCTTACATTGAACATCTTGGGGGAGGACGTTAAGTTTCATCTTCCATCAATGATGAAAGGACCTGCTGATGAATCACTGTGCAGAGCAGAAGTAGCAAGGGTTGAGATTATGCATCCACAGTATGATGACCCTTTGAGGTCAATCTTAGAAGGAGTTGAGGATGGAAGGTGCTTAGAAGACGCAAGTTTGAAGAAACTGTTAGATGAACCAGATTTCTATATGGAACAAATGATATAGACCGTTTTGGAGGCTTTTGTGACGATTAAACAGGAGAGATCCACGCCTCCTCAGGTAGATCTTAAACCCCTTCCCCCTTTATTAAAATATGCTTATTTAGGAGAAAATGTAACTTATTCAGTAATTGTTAATGCTGAATTAAATAATACCCAACTTGACCAATTGATTGCATTGATTCAAAATTTCAAGAGTTTCATAAGGTATTTGATAAGTGCAATTATTTGCACTTATTCATATCATTTTATACTCCTTAATGATGATTATTGTTAGTAATTTCGTGCTTATTTTGAAGATTTATGTTACTTTACTCATTTTGGTTATTCATATTGATTTTGAGCAGTTTAGATCATTTTTAAGCATGATTCTTATGATTTTAATGATGACGGAGTTTACTAAGGAGATTATTTCTCGTTTGAAGATGTTTTACAATGAAGATTGGCAAAAGAGTTGAAAAGCGTTTAAAATGCAAAAGTTTTGAAGTGAAATATTATATATGCTCACTCTTTTAGTCATAACTTTTGATAGACTTCAAGAGCTTTCCAACGGTATATTATATGTCAAATTTTGACAACTGAGCAAGAAATGGCGACCATTTCAATTTGTTGTAATTTTTCAGCACAAAATGCCGACTCGGCTTTTTGCACAAAACGCCGACTCGGCTTTTGTGTGAAAAAAGTTGTCGCCGAGTCGGTTGTGGGTTCTAAAAAAATCACTGCTTTGTTTCATCAAAAGCCGACTCCGCTTTGTGCTGCGTGCCATCAACCATCGACTCGGCTTTTTCTTCTATAATGCCAGCAGTTACGTTTTTGTTAGGAGATAGTATAAATAGAGTTAGCTTTTTTTAGGAAGTTACATTTTTCTCTGGGTAGTTTTCCCTGAATTTCAGCACTTTTAGTTTTCATGTTCGTTGTTTAGGTTTTGGTGGAACACCATGGTTACTCTTTGATTCCTTGCAATTTACAATTACGTTCTTCTCAAGATTTGTATGTTTTCATGTTTATTATTTCGTTGTTCAATGTTGTCTATCATTTACTGCATGTTCTTCATCATTATGCATAGTGAGTAGTTTCCTTATCTAGGGTTAGGGCATAATCCTTAATTCAAAGCATGGGATAGTATTTTATCGATTGATTGTGTGTTAATTTGAGTCTATAATTAAATCTATGCTTAATGAATCTCGATTTAAACATCTTTATTAACCTTTTCAATAAAACGGAAGTTTGAGATTAGGATTAATTTAGGATTAAAATATATTTAAGTTAAATTCCTTTTAGTTTAACCAATAGAACGGAAGTTTGAGGATTAACACTAGTTTGGTCTTAAAACGATATTAATCAATAGAGCGGAAGCTTGAGATTAATTAGATCACGTTTAATTATGTCGATGACTCAGTTTCATACAATCATGAGAGTGATTGACCCCCATGTTAGAATTAGGTGACGCCCGACGCCCTAGAGCTTGTCATGTCATTGTTATCTCCATATCGTTTCTGTTTTTGCATTAGTTTATTTGCATTATAGTATTAGCTCTCAACCCATATCTATTTTATGATCCATGTTTTGTAGTCATTAAGAAACCAAGTCGATTAACTCGCCTCCTTGTGTTCCACCCACAGCTACACGTCAACCGTGCACTTACGGTTATTAAAGTTTGCACATCAGTATTCAATAGATGATATCACTGGTATAAGTCCATCTTTTTGCATGCATAGAATATGTCTTGATAATGATCATGCCACATCTATAGAACCTCAAAGGAGACTGAATCCTAATATGAAAGATATTGTGAGAAAAGAGGTTTAGAAATTACCTGACGCAGGCATAATCTACCCTATCTCTGATAGTAGGTGGGTTAGCCCCGTACAGATAGTGCCCAAAAAGGGTGGCATGACTGTTATAAAAAATGATAAGGGTGAGTCAGTATCCACTAGAACAGTTACGGGTTGGAAAATGTGCATAGATTACAGAAAATTGAATAAAGCAACCCGTAAAGATCATTTCCCTTTGCCTTTTATAGATCAGATGTTGGAATGTTTGGCAAACCATTCATATTTTTTCTATTTAGATGGATACTTTTGATTTTTCCAGATCCTTATCCATCCAAATGATCAAAAAAAAGACCACTTTTACTTGTCCCTATGGGACCTTTGCATATCGAAGGATGCCCTTCGTTCTCTGCAATGCCCTCGCCACGTTCCAACGATGCACGATAGCCATTTTCTCTGATTTTGTTGAGGATTTTATGGAAGTATTTATGGATGATTTTTCTGTGTATGGAACATCTTTTGAAGCATGCTTAAGTAACCTCGAAAAGGTGCTCCATAGGTGTAAGGAGACCAACCTCACCCTAAACTGGGAAAAATGCCATTTTATGGTACAACAGGGGGGGTAGTGTTAGGTCATGTTATCTCCAACAGGGGCATTGAGGTAGATAAAGCGAAAGTAGAGGTCATAAAGCGTTTACCTCATCCTTCTAATGTTAAGGGAATAAAGAGTTTCCTTAGTCACGCTGGTTTTTACCAGAGGTTTATCAAGAATTTCTCTAAGATTGCTAGGCCTCTAACTGAGCTCCTCGCCAAAGATGCCCCGTTCCTGTTTACTAATGATTGTCATGAAGCTATTAACAGATTGAAACAGGCTCTTATCTCTACTCCTATTATTCAACCGCCGGATTGGAACATCCCCTTTGAAATCATGTGTGATGCAAGTAGCTAAGCTGTAGGGGCTGTCTTAGGTCAAAGGAAGGATGGCAAGTTGCATGCCATCTATTATGCGAGTAAGACGTTGGATCCAGCTCAGATGAATTATGCAACAACAGAGAAAGAGCTTTTGGCAGTTGTATTTTCCATAGAGAAATTTAGGCCTTAACTGTTAGATCAAAGGTGATCGTCCACACCGATCATGCAGCTTTGAGGTACTTGATTTCAAAGAAAGATACTAAGCCTTGCCTGATTGGTGGATTCTCCTATTGCAAGAGTTTTATTAAGAAGTGAAGGATTAGAAGGGTGCGGAGAATGTTGTCGCCGACCACTTTCCCGGCTGATTCATTATGGTGGAGCAAGTTTGGAAGCCCCAATTGATGATCCATTTCCAGATGAGTGTCTTTTAGCTGTAAGCATGACAACTATTCCATGGTATGCCGATCTGGCTAATTATCTAGCAAGTGGAATCATTCTTGATGACTACTCATCTCAGCAGAAAAAGAAGTTTTTCTATAATGTCAAGAGACATTTTTGCGAGGACCCATTCCTGTATAGGCTGTGTGTTGATGGTGTAATTAGAAGGTGTGTTCCACAAGAAGAAGTACCTTCTATTATCTTGCATTGCCACGATCTGTCCTGCGGAGGTCATGCTAGTACCTCCAAGACTGCTACAAAAATTCTTCATTTTGGTTTTTATTGGCCTTCTCTATTCAAGGATACACATGCCTATGTCAAATCCTGCGATAGATGTCAAAGAACAGGGAATATTTTTAGAAGAAATGAAATGCCACTTAACAACGTCCTGGAAATCAAAGTTTTTGATGTATGGAGGGGGGGAGGTAGATTTCATGGGACCATTCCCATCCTCCTTTGGAAGTAAGTATATCTTGCTGGCAGTTGATTATGTGTCAAAATGGGTAGAGGCTATTGCATCTCCTACCAATGATGCACACATGGTTACCAAGTTCTTCAAGAAAATTTTCCGTGATTTGGCACACCAAGGGTATTGATCAGTGATGGAGGGCAACATTTTTTGGAAAAGAGATTTGAGGGTGTATTAAAGAAATATGGGGTTTATCATAAGATTGGTCTAGGCTATCATCTGCAAACTAGTGGCCAAGCTGAACTCAGCAACCGAGAGATCAAGAGCATTTTGGAGAAGATGGTTGCAAGGTCAAGAAATGATTGGGCGAATAAGTTGAATGACTCTCTTTAGGCCTACAGAATAGCATTCAAAACCCCTATTAGAACCACACCATACAAGTTAGTCTATGGGAAGCCGTGTCATTTACCAGTAGAGCTTGAACATAGAGCATTTTGGGCAATCAAAGGCTTTAATTATGATTTACTATGTGCTTGTGAGAAGAGGTTGTTAAATATCAACGAACTTGATGAGAAACGCTTACATGCGTATGAGAGTTCGAGGCTATATAAGAAAAAGACCAAGCGATGGCATTACAAGGGTCTTATCAAAAGGAGCTTTGAAGTTGGACAATTGGTGTTACTATTCGACTCCCGTTTGAGATTATTTCCAAGGAAACTAAAGTCACGTTGGACGGGTCCATTCAACATCACGAAGGTATTCCCCTATGGTTCCATCGAGCTGTCGAATGCGAAAGGGGAAACATTCAAGGTGAATGGTCAACGTGTCAAACACTATCGCGCAGGTGAGCCTTTAGCGGGGCCAGTAGTAATGCCGCTTGAGCCCTTATGTGTTCTCAATGAATAATGCGCAACGGTCAAGCTAACGACCTTAAACGAGTGCTTGTTGGGAGGCAACCCAACTCTGGTATGTTTTTGTGTATATTAACTTTTATTTCTTGTTTTTGTTTTTATTATCTAACATATTTTATATAGCATGCTTGTACTAAGTTGATGGATGTAGGATTTGATAGTTGGGTTGTTCATTATATGCATAAAAATGAGAAATCTGCACAACTGATGCTGCAAGGTCGAGCAAAGGGGTATTTCAAATATAACATTGCACTGCAGGTATTCTAATTGATTATCAGATAATAAAAACAATCCGCTCGACCAGCTGAGCAAGGTTGGCTTGGGTCGAGCGATGAGCGGGCATATGCAGTGAAGTAGGGGATTTGCTCGACCTGTCGAGCAGCCCTTCATTAGTTTGCTCGACCACTCGAGCAAATAACTAAGCCTTTTCCAGTATCATCAAGAGCAAAACAAAATGTAAAAGAATGAAACCTGTACTTTGCTCGACAGGTCGAGCGAGCTTGCTTGGTCGAGCGAGATGCAGTTTCTGACAGAATTCGCGTTTAAATTTAGTTTTGCTCGACTAATCCTTCATTTCTCACTCGAGCAATATCATCTCCTCCTACTTTTTCTCACTAAAAACTCAAATCCTAAGCCCTAAAATCCTTCAATCCTTTTACATTCACTCATCAACAACATTTCACTCTTCAAATTCATCAATACATCCACATTTTTCCATTCTCATCAACATCCATCCAAATTAGGGCTTGAATTTTTATTTGCTTTCTGCTAATTAATCTTTGCTTTTTAGAAGAGATTTTGTGTTCTTTGCTTGTTTAATATTTGTTTTAAGAACATCATCAACAAAAAAAGCTAATGGCACCAAGGAGACAAAGGAGGAGAGAAAGGACTCCATCACCACAAAGAGTTGAACCCGACGAGGACTACCCCAACATAATTTTTAGGAATGAAGACCAACGAGATAAGTTTCAAAATCTCAAAGAAAGACCCATCATTCCTACTAGGTTTATTTGTGCTAATGTGCTTAGAAACCTAGGATTATTTGAGTATGCTACGCATTTTTTTAGAGCAATAGGCATGGGTTTTATATTCAATATGCATAAAGAGACATACTTTGAGTTAGTCCTCGAGTTCTTAAGTTTCTTGACCATAACACAAGATGACTTTGGGGGAACCTCATTGTATTTTAGGATAGTTGGAATTGAGCGGTAGCTCACTACGACTGAGCTTGCTGATTTATTTGGTCTGAACGACATGGGGGGAGGATTAGACTATGAATAGCACCCTTCCCAAATTTGGCCGTTAATATCAGAAGAACACTTGACCAACCTGCAGAATTTAGTTCTGAAAAAGGTTCATCACCCTGTTATTAGCATTTGGCTCAAGTTCATGGCTGTCACCATTACGGCCAAATCTGAGTCCAATAAGGCCAATAGTAACGATCTGATTATTTTAGGCTCATTCCTCCGCCCTGAATGGGGTTTTACCTTTAACTTAGCTAGACTACTAGTCCACACATTCCACCATACTATTAATCAACCTAATACTGTTCGAACACCGATACAGTTTGGCGGCTCATCACCCAAATTGCTATGCATTTTGGTTGGAGAGGAGAAGGGGTACTACCTAGAGAGGCCACCACCATCAGTATGACCAACTTAGTTCAATCTAAGTGGCTAGAGCTTTCAAATGGTCAAGCATGGTGGAACCTTCATGACTGACAAATAGGTATCCCTCTCCCCACCCAAGCTCTTCCCGACATAATCCCCAATCGTCCCACATATCTCTTTGGACTAGAAGGGCGGGTACCTGACCCTGTAGCAGTGGAAAGGCCACCACAACAGGCTTTTCCCAACCAGTACTCCCGTCGGAGACGAGGTGGCTCTTCTTCTACACACAAAGAACGTCACCCTTCACCTGCATTTGAGCAAGGAGGCCCATCCTCTACCTTTGAGTTTGGTGGGACCTCTCATGCAGCACCTCCACCCCCACCTTCACCCCATCATACCGACCCTGATCCCGTTCTGGCCTCTTTACAGCGCTTACACCTGCGTATGGACGATTTTGATCAGCGGTTTAACCGCATAGAGGCGCAACAAAGCCGGATCGACCAATTCATGGTCAATTACAAGCGAAGCCAATATCCGGTATATGACCATCATTACTGACAGGGGCATATCGCCCGGATCATATACACCCATCGTGGTACACACCGCCACCAGGTGATTTTGGTTATGTTTACGGTTCCAAGGGGGCGATAGTACATCTTTTGGTCCTTGAGCACAAGAAGAGGGAGATGATGATGAGGAAGATAATGATGAGGGAGATGAAGCGGATGAAGAGGGAGATAAGAGTGACAACTAGAGTCCTCGTACCTTCTCTAAAGCCCTTTTGTCGCTTTGAGGACACTGCTTAGTTCGGCTTGGGGGAGGTGTTGTGTTTATAGTCTTCTTAGGTTCTTCTTGTGTATATATGCATGCTTTCGTTGATTTTCTTTCAGTTTTTTTTTACTTTTGTAATTTACCTTACTATTTTCTTAATTTAATTATGTTTTCGATACCTTGAATCACATTCATGCACATTTTTGATCTTCAGTAGCTAACTTGATTTCATTTTGGGCCATATTTTATATCTATGTATGATACCTTGGCAAGTTTAGATTATTTATTCTAAATTATTTGATTTGAAATCCTGTGAACTTTGAGGTTTCAAAACAATAGTTGAGCATTGATTTGGTTTGTGGCACCGCCTTTGGGTATTTGTGGACATATTTTGAACCCGTGAGTATTTATTGAGCCCCTATCATGCATTCACGTAAATTAATGAGATTGTGGATTTGTAGCGCACTAGGCATGACTTGAAGGACTTGGGCATTATATGGATCTAGTTACTAGTTTGGATCAAGTTTATTCTCTTTCATTCTTACCCTTTTGTTAACCTACAATATACCCCACTTTCTTTCATATCTCATTCGAGCATTCCATTTTCTTTTGTATCCTTTCACTTTCACCTTCTTTCACCTTCATCCCTAACTCTTTTGCAAACTAGTTTGTTTGTTTGATGGTATGTTGGTGGTTGGTTTATCACACTTGGCTTGAGTTTTTAGCTTGCATTGGTCTTCTTATATTTTCTTGATGTCACCATTTGTATATATCATGTTGATATTTCGATTTTAGACACAGTTGTATAAATTTAGTTGGTATTGTATGACTCTAAGAGTCCTTTGATTTTATTACCCGCGTTTGGTAGTGTAGTGTTTGTTTTTGTATCATCAAAAAAGAAGAAAAGAAAATAAAGAAAGAAAAAAGAAGTCAAAAATTTGTATAGAAAAATATTAGTAGTTAATAAATACCAAGTTGTGTGAAACCATGGGTCATTTTGGTTTATTTGGGTTAACTAACTAGTTATGCTACCTCTTTTTGTAACCTTACCCTTTTTTTACCCTTTCTACATTTCATCTTACTCTAACCTTTACCAATTCACCTCTTTTAGGTCGATCCACCTACTTCTAGTGAAGTCTTAGCCTTTGAGTCCTAAAGTACTGAGGTGCGAAACTTTGGCACATCTCTATTTAGAGGTTCACATCACTTTGAGCCATAGGATGAGGGAATGAGCGTAACTTTAAACACTTGAGTGTGGTTGTTCATCTTGGCTAACATATCCAAAAGTGAGGTCCACTTAGACCCATTGTGATTGGTTTGTGAGTCTTAGACTCAGTATGGTAAGGTCATTGCTTGACAATTTGTTTTGAAACACACTTCAATTTTTTTTTTTTAGAATTGATAATCATAGCTTGCCATCTTTTGATAAATTGTGGCTTGTGCGTTCATGACTATATCTGTTGTTAGATCATTCATGTGCAACTATGATTGGTTCTCGATGTTCATTTCTCTTTATGATAATGCAATGCTTGCTTGAGGACAAGCAAGGGTCTGGCTTGGGGGAGTTTGTTAGCTACATTTCATCTTTATTTTTACCCCTATAAGTGGCTTGTTTAGCGTGAGGAACCTACATGTTATCGCATTGGTTTATTGGATTTTACGCTTGTTTTGTTGCTTTGGTATTTTATTTCTTTTCAGGATCTAATTATCCACACCGAGCATAAACTAGCCCCTTTAGTTTCATATATTACTCACCTAAACACCGAGGGCTCAAAGAAGTGAAACATTATGAGCCAAGCCACAAAAAAAAGCCAAAATAGATCCACTCGACCAGAATAGGCTCGAGCCAAGGTGGCTCGAGCACCATTGCTCAAGCCAGAAGCTGAGTATTACATATCTAAATCTCGCTCGACCGGTCGAGCAAAGTTGGCTCGGGTCGAGAGAAGTGCCTTAAAACTTAAAGAGCTTCTAACCATCAGCACGATTCAATCCAGGTTAAATTACATCCGCTCGACCACTCGAGCGAAGCTAAATTTCATATTCTGTCCAATTTTTGAAGTTTCTGATGTTGGACCTGATGGTGGCTCGACTGGTCGAGCGGGATTCGCTTGAGTCGAGCGAAATGGGCGACAGTAGCATGTGCGATCTTTTTAAAGCATCATTCAAGGTCCAATTACATTTATTGCTACTAATTGCTGCTGCCAAGACTGCCAGCCACCCTACCCTATCCACTAGAGGTGGCACCCCCCCCTCCTACAACCTAGGGGTGGTGGAGCAATCATGAAACCACCCCCCCCCCCCCCCCCCCCCCCCCCCCCCCCCCCCCCCCCCCCACACTTGTTCTTGAAGCGAAGAGAGAGTTATCATCTCAGTTGTCACCTTTTATTTGGAGTAATTTCTATGTATTCTTCATAGCTTTGCTTTCATTTCAATTAAGAATTAGAGTTAGCATAATTTCCCTTTCAATTTAATTAAGTATTTTTACTTTCTAAATACAATCTTAACTACATCCTTTATCGTAATATTTTGCAACTTGGAATTCTTCAACCATTGGTGTACTATTATTAAAGCTTTTGGAAGGTATTACTTTGAATCATCAATTCATCTTGTTCATCCTTAGATTGAGCTTAAAAGAGTAACTTCTATCCTTGCTTATGTTGTTTTCAATTCATGTCACTTAGTAATCTTTGATTGTTTGCCTTTAGTTTCATATATTCAAGCTTGTAGTTCTTCAAATTATATTGCACTCATCTCTTTAGGACACTCTAGCTTAATTTATTCATCTATGATTCTTGGCTTGTTTGCAATCTACAATTTCAATATCAGTATAAGTGAGTAGTTTGTTTTGGCTAAGGCTAGGCATCATCACCATGTATGTAGTTTGAATTTCTTGCTTTACCTTTGGCTTGGTTGTGTTGTTTACGATTTATGATGGATTTGGATATCATGTTGTAGTGTCGTTGAATTGAGGACAAGAGTCGATTTTTAACGATAATCAATGCTTAAAAGTTATGATATCTCCATGAGAATAGGTAAATGCTTTGATTGGAAATGTTGAATGTGTGCTTCATGTCTTAAATTATGCTTAGCTCCATGAGAATAGGTAATTGAGTATGTTTACGAAGCTTTTGTTGCTTGAAAGAGAACATTAGTACTTATGATACGT
Organism: Amaranthus tricolor; assembly: GCF_026212465.1. Taxonomy (NCBI): domain Eukaryota; kingdom Viridiplantae; phylum Streptophyta; class Magnoliopsida; order Caryophyllales; family Amaranthaceae; genus Amaranthus; species Amaranthus tricolor. The sequence goes on from NC_080055.1 coordinate 16,025,172, forward strand.
TCTTCCCCATAACAAAATATCTATGACCTTAGGTTAATGTTTAGTAAACACTACTTTGGTGAGAAAGCCTAGCCTATGCTTCTTAATTTATTGATCATTTTATCTTTCTTTTAGTTCATTGTATCCTTATTTACTTTTATGATTTATTTTCATTAAGTACTTTTAATTGCTTATTTTAATTATTTCTATCTCCAAACATCATATTATACGTTTTCGAACACACTAATCGATCGAGAAACTATTAACTTAACCCTGGATTCGACCCGTACATGCCAACGTACTACGCTACGCTGTGCACTTGCGGGATTACTATTGAAGGACATAAAGTCCCGATCATAAGAGTTGTCTATCCTTCATGCCCTTTTGGGTTCAACTTCCTAAGCTTAAAGTGGAATACAGAAAAGGACTCTTCGGAAGATAACAAGTATTGTAGGGAACGTCATCAAACGGGACAATGCCACACAACAAAAAGCTAGATTGAGGTTTGCCCGGACTCCAGTTGAAATGAACACCCGTGATGGCTTTCAAGAGGAAATTCACTTCACTAATGTGAAGGACAAACTGGTAACACTATAAGTGGTCTATGAATGGAAGCGTATCTTGTTTAACAAATGTAAAAACATAGGTCACATTGACCAGGACTGCAGAGGTGGACCAGGTAAGGAAAAGGCCCCGAAGAATGGCAGAAGACCGAGGAAAGATAAAGAAGGATACAAATAGTGGTCAAGAAGTAGTATGTAGTGAAGAAAAAATCGTTAATCCAGGAACCAAAAGGGGCAAAGGCACCAAGTGCCCTAAATAACCCAACTACTAGCAGGTCTCCCCATAGAGCAAGAAGCCTTGCAGAAAACCAACACCTCGGTGAAGTAACAATCCATAACCCCTTTGTTGCCCTTGAGAGTTAAGTCGATGGTACTGTTGGGGAGGAAACCACTATTCTAAAACTCCCAATTTCAGCGCTGGGGGCTTACCCCATCGATAACAATGAATAGCATGCTTACTTTGAGTGGTAAGGACTAGGTGCCCTTGACCAAAGACTATGCCCTTCTTGCTGCTTTACTTATAACTTAGCATGGCTTAAGTGAGGACGTATTATTGTTGCTTGGAAAAGTGATGAGGTCAGATTGGATATCAAACACTACAGTAATCAGGTTATTCATGTGGAAGCAACCCCTTTAATCGATAAAATATGATTTTTCTCCTTTATGTTCGGTGCCAGTGACAAGAAAGGGAGAGAAGATCTCTTCACTTAGCTTGAGGGCATAAAGCCTCACATTGTAGGCCTGTGGCTAATCATGGGAGACTTCGACTGCGTAGCTAACATAGGTGAAAGAATACAACCAAGACCTTGTAGTCGTGAAATGGAACCTTAAAGGAGATGTATGGAGGTCTGTGAGATACGTGATTTGAAAAGCACAGGGAGATTCTTCACCTGGACCAATAAGCAAGAGAATACCGCGAGAGTGTTAAGCAAATTTGATCGAGTTATGGGAAACGACTCTTGGGAAAGCATATTCCCCATGGCAGAAGATGTTTTCTTCTTAGAAGGGACTTTGATCATACTCCGCTGCTAGTCCTCTTCTTCAAGCAGCACAGAAGGACTAAACCGTTCAAATTCTCCAACCACTAGGGAAGCGAGAGGACTTCTTAGGGATCAATTCAGGACATATAGAGCACCCATATCCAAGGTCCTAAGAGTCACCAAATAATCATGAAACTCAATATGGTACTAACACTCTGTTACCATAAATTCAAGAAGGATAAACAGGCGGCAGTGATCCACACAGAAAAAAACCTTCTAAAAAGGACTCTGCGCTTCGACAAAATGCCAAAATTGAATGTAATGGCAGATATTCTCAAGAAGGCCAAGGAAGAAAAGGACTGTGCGCTTCGGCAAAAGGCAAAATTGATTGGCTTACAATGGGAGATCAAAACACAAAGTTCTTCCACCAGCCTATCTAGCGTAGATTTCAATCAAACACCATTAATGTGCTCCACATAGGTAACGAGATCACAAGTGTTCAGGCTAGGATCCAATAGATTTTCCAAAAATACGACATGGATCTTCTGTGTAATGATATAGAATTTAGAAATTAAAGACAAGGGCCCAATACTCACAGCGGCCCGTCAAAACCTTCTATCTCTATTCTTCTCTGAGGAAGAAATTAAAAACACATTATGGAGTATTCCTTAGGATAAAGCCCCCCGACTTGATGACTTCAATAGTGGCTTCTACAAAGCATCGTAGCAGTTGTAAGTACTGATGTGATCAGAGCAATATAGGACTTCTTCGAAACTGGGGTTCTTCAGAAGGCTTGGAATGTGACAACCATCACCTTGATACCAAAGACTCAATGCCCAAATGGTCCAGAGAACTATCGGCCCCTCCTGTTGCAATGTCATCCATAAATGCAGCTCAAAGCTTGTCTGCAGCAGACTCAAACTTGTCATGCGGTCTATCATAAGCTTAACCAAGGCGCGTTTGTGGAAGGTCGCAGCATTCTCCATAATATCCTTCTATGCCAAGATGTGGTGACGCATTCTGGAAGAAAAAACTGCATGCCCAACTGCCTCCTTAAAATGAACCTTCGAAAGGCATATCATACTTTGAAATGGGCTTCCTGAAGAACATGATAGTCTCCCTCAACTTCCCCACCCGTTTTTCAATCCAAAAATTGAAATTTTAAGTCGAATAAAAATTAAAGCTCATTTCACTTTAGAAGACGATACTAAAAAACATAAGCATTCTTACCAACAAAAGATAAACCTTTAATCAACAATTCAAGTTTTATTATTTTATTCCTACTTTTGCTACTATGACTTATAAATTTATTTATATAATATTTTGTTTTCAATTTCAATTCGGAATTTAGATCTGTTCTAAAAGAGTAAATTCAGTGTGGATTGGACTTAAAAAGTTTAAACCAAATTGTTTTGGATTTAGATTGAAAAATAAAAAAACCGAATTAAATATGGTTTAATTTGGTTTATTAGTGAAAGCCAAACCAAAAATGAACTTTCACCCATAATAACGACGAAATAGCTACGACTTGACAACCGCGCCTGTCAAAAATAGCGATGATCTGGGGCTATAGTCAAGCCGTTGCTAATTTTTTTACCAGAAAAAATTTTATAAATAGGCGAGGAACTAGGTGCGGTTTTGTCGTCTAGAAATTAAATATTTTGTCGTCGCTAAGCTGCCGCAAGATCATCGACAATTTTTAAAAAAAGGCGCCTAACATTTCTTCTTCACAACCTTTTGACCGTTGCAATATTATCATATTTGTGTAGTGATACTCTTCGATGTCAACCCATTAAAGCCGCCTAATCATCACCAAATAATACATAACGCCCGTTGATTATTAATTAATATATATTATACTTATAGTAATATTACCATTAAGATATAATAATTAAATTATATTACAATATAGTTTACAAAACTAAGTTTTATTACAATATATAATAAAACTATATAGATATAATGTATAGAAGAAAAACTAGTTACTACCATGTACACGTAATGGAAAGAAACCATACTATCGATATGGCTTCCATGTCATCAATACTAATAATTGATTATGCTTTCTTCCCTTGTTCTTATACCCTGATAAGTTGTCGTGTGCTGGAAATCATTGACAATGTATAAAAGCACTGCATGGAATGTGAACACCTCATTAGCATGAGCATTAAAGACAAAAATCCCTTCATCCCACATATTTCTCAAATCCTCAACAAGAGGTGCAAGATATACTGATATTTATGACATTCCTAGGTTCTTTAGGACCCGGGATTAAAAGCAAAAATTTAATTTACTTATGTTCCATGCACAACCAAGGAGGAAAATTATAGATGACTAAGAGTACCAAGATACAAAGGCTTTTTAGAAGCCTTTGCCAACAAGTCAAAAACATGAAGACATTTGTCTAACTCATCCGCGACCCCTCCTTCATCTCATTAACACAATCTAAATCCTTATTGATAACCTCTTTATTAGTCTCCTACTTATTATTATTTTTCACCTTTTGAACAACCTTCTTCTTTGTGCACATTTTGTTGTAAACTTACTCCTCATCATGCCAAACTCAAACATGTATTGAGGCCTAAACCCGGCCACGTCAAAGTATATGCACATTAAAGATGTCAACATTATCGATCTTTGATACATTAACATACTTAACTTATTGTTCATAAAACCAATTCCCCTTGTCCTAACTTGATCTCCGATAGTAATATCCACAAATTCTAGCATTTCAATGCTACCATTCATCCAAGAATGATCTTTTGTAATTGCAAGTGACATTAAGAAAAAGACTTTTACATTAAATTTCCTTATATCGAAAATAGAAATACATCCAAGAACTAAGTAATACTAGGCATTCTAGTAAAATTACAGAATAAGGTTTTTTTTTCAAAACTTACTCCTAAAAAGTAAGTCTTGAACGAGTAACTAGACATATGGAGATGATGCTTTAACTTTTAATTCATCCAATCATGTATGAATTGCAAACAAATAACTTATATTCACCACTAACAAAATTAATATTCATATTCTTTGTCCAAATTTGGTCCATTCATTATCCTAATTAACCTTAATAAATCAAAATTAGTACACACAACACACAATTTGTTCATCCACGTCAAAATAACATTGAAAATGAAAATAACATGGAAAATGCCTTTCGACATAAAGATTAAAATAAGTTTGAAGAAAGTAGTATATACTACATTGGGCGAGTAATATAATTAGAGATGACAAAAAACCTATAAGTCGAGGTTTTACTGAACCACAATATATTATTGATTATATGTTGCAATTCTATGGACTTCGCAACATATGATTAGTTATATGCTTCGTTTTGTTGGAATCGCAACATATATCATTTTTGGAATTCAAAAAGTATTATTTCTTATTTACACTTGTTCTTATACCCTAATAAATTGCAGCATGTGTTATCATGTGGTAGATAGCCTTTTTCAACTAATGACTCAACAAATGCAATAGAAATTCGACACTTTATGCACCAGAATCTAGATTCAACCCTATCGTGATTAGACTCTTATTTTGAGTGATTTTACGTTGATGTTAATTTTACAGTTTTGAGATGACTACTAGCTATAAAAGGTGTACACATAAATAAAACTCTAAGTTTCACTGCTAATGTAAAACAATTTTGACTAAGATTTCATACTAATACATAGATAAAATTATTGGGAAAAAGGTCACATGGAAAACAAATGTTACAATGACAAACCAATATGTGGAAGTATTAAGAAGATAATAATGAAACCACATCATTTAACTTCATTTAGTTGATATGTAGAAATGTCAGATTCACATAAATTTACTGTGTTCATCAACAATTTATTTTTTTTATTTATTGCAAAATATCGTATTACTTCAAAATAATAACAATTAAAATTTTATTTATCTCACATGTTTTGGTAGTATCCTACAGATTTCAATTCGTATAATTGGTAGAAACATGTGCATCATAACATGACAATCATGGGATTTCATGCTTCCTAACTTCAACTTACCATTATGAACACAAATCTTTTCATGTTGGATGAGTGCCCCAACGGATTCTTAACTCACAAAATGACAGCTTCTCTTTCCTGTACAATTTGTAGCAACTTGGAGGCAAATAATTCTTATCGTGACTCATCTTCTTTATCCTATTAAATTTTTTTTTACCCTTTCCCTTTTTACTTCCACCTTTTTCTTCATCTGTATTTCTTTTCTTACTCACCATAACCTATGACCACAACTCAAGCTGAAGACTCTTATATTTAAATGAATCTCACACGGCCTTGACATCCTTTGTCTTACTCGAATTTTTCATGAGCGTCCCCAAATATGGCATCATATACATTTTACTCTATATGCAAAATTTCGAGGCCTTGCCTAACTTGTAGATCTATCCAATATGGCAGCTTCTAAAAGATTGATTCTTTCTTCCATAGTCGGTCTTAACACCTGATATTTCCCAGTTTCGCTAAATACTTGGTTGTAAACCTCATAACTAGTTAACAATCGACAAGCTACAAAGTCTTTAACCACCCCGTTAAATTCCTTTTTCTTCTTACGATATCGGTGATCACGTGAAAGGTACTTTGATGGTGGATGAATATATGTTTGCACTTAGGAATCCATGTAGATTCCATGTCTTCGACACATATAAGGCATACTTTTTCCTCTTTGTTCTCATACCCAAAGAAGTTTCCATATGCCTGAAAATCGTTAATGGTTCATAAAAGCATTGTATGCAATGTGAACACCTTATTAGCATGTGCAATTTTCATCGAGCATCTTTCTCAAATCCTCAATGAGAGGTGGAAGATATATATCTATCTCATTCCCAGGCTGTTTAAGACCTGAGATTAGAAGAGAAAGCATCATGTACTTATGCTTCATAAAAGCCAATTAGGAGGCAAATTATAAATGACTAAGAGTACCGGCCATGTACTTGTTGACAATTAAGATTGCCAAATGGGTTCATTCCATCCGTATAGAGTGCGAGCCTTATATTACGATCTTCATCTCCAAATGTCTTATGCAACATATTAATAGTCGTCCACTCAAGAGAATCATCTCGGTGCGTGAGAAAATGACCTTTCTTCACTCTATATGCATACCACCTCAAATTTGACGCATCTTTCCTTAAAGAAAAATAAGCGCTTGCATCTAGGCATTATTAGAAGATACCACAAGACCTTAGTCGTAGGTCCTTTAGAATCTTGAGCTGCTTTACACTTGTAACGCGATAACTCACACTATGGACACTCTTCTAAGTTATCATTTTCATTCGTATACTTTACATAATCACTCGGACACACATGAATCTTTTGGTACTCTGAGCCAAAAGGACACATGAGCCTTTTGGTTCATCTCCATCTGTAAGCATCTCATCTAACGCTTCTAATAACATTGTGAAACGAGTGTCACTTTTATTTAACTTTCACTTAATATTGAAAATTATCAACATGGCTATTAGTTTGGTGAATTTTGTACATCCTGGACACAAAGACTTTTTAGAAGCCACAGTCTACAAGTCAAAAACAAGAGGACGTTTTCTTAAACCATCCTGAACCCCCTCCATCATCTCATCAACTTATAATATATCCTTACTGACATTCTTTTCTTATTCTTATACCCATTTGAAGGTTGATAGGGGGGGTGTGAGTAGAGAGTATGCTTGTTTAAAATTTTTCCTTTCAAATGTTAGTTCAAGAACTTGTGAGACCTTTCAAATAGTTTTCTGAAAACTGTTCAACGTCGAATAACAAATCCAAAACCTAAAGTGCAAATATAGAATTAGACAAAACAAGAGATTTGTTAACGAGGTTCAACTATCAATTGCCTATTGGGTTCCTTTCCAACCTTTAAGATTCAATGCCTTTTATTAATGTACCCTAGGTCATTAAGAACATCTCTCTATCTTGTCTCACCACGTTCTTCGCCTTGAAGAATGATCTACAAGCTCCCTTAATAAAAAATCTAAACCCAATTTCATAAAAGAAAAAACAAATGAAAACTTCTATAGTATTCTAAGACTTTAAGGCATGACTAAAATTATGAATCTAAGGCTCTTGAACTCTAAATCCTATTAAAATTATATAATGTGTTATATGCTGCATTTCTATAAAACCGCAACATATACTCTTTTGTCTAATTTTTTATATATCACTTTTATGCTTCATAATTAAAAATTGGCATTATACATCACGTAATAGATAACTTTTTCCACTAGTAACTGGCGATCACATAGCGGCAAACTCGTGAATGACCCTTTTTTATATACTTATTATTTTGAAAAGTTCTGGCAAACACAAGGCAACCAACCCCTTTTAGCTTTTTTTTTCATATTTTTATAAGTTTGTTTGGTTGCCAAGTGGTTGCAGTTTTAAAATGATTATACAGGGTTTTTTTTTTTTTTTGCATAGAAAAATTCATCTATAAACAAATAAATGCAACTCATATTTTTAAGAATATATACTAATTTTTCTATAAATATACTCCGAAAAAACCTTTTCACCAAAATTACTCTTAGCACTGCAAAATATAATTTGAAAGTATGTTTTATTTTAATCTTATTTTAATGTTTTTTATTTAACATAATAATTTATTTATTTAGAACATGTTTATTTTATTTTTTTGGTGTGTTAATATGAAACTAATATAATTATAATATTGTACGAATTTTCTAAATTTAGCTAGTGATATGTGTATGATTTTTAACATTGTTAATTGAGAAATATTAATATTATTTTGTGCTAAATATTTAATAATAATATAATTTTTAGTATGGATTTGTTAAATAATGAAGTTGGTCGTGTAAATGACGATTAAAACTAGATTTTACAACTTTAGATTTAAAGAGAGATTAGAAGAGTTTTTGAAGTTTGCATAGAAAAACAACAAGGATCCTTGAAAGAAGTGCGGAACTATTTGAATAGAACTCCAGATATAGTGATAGATCATTTGTTGAAAAGGAATTTGTTTAAAGCTGCTGCAATTAGAAATTTAAATATAAATATAGGAGATGTTTCCAAACACCTTTTCTGATCGTTTCTTCCATGGGGTGAAAATGCCTCTTAAATCCTTAATCTAGATAGTTATAGGACATGCTCCAAGCTATGAAGCACCTATATTCTATCATGGTTGCGAATCCAGAACAACTCAAATGTTAGACATATGATATATGACAAGTTTAACGATAAACTTGTGCATGCCTAAGAGATTGTATGTCCATCTCTGTTAATTAGGAAAGTGAATTTTCAGAAATGAAATAACATGCCAAACAAATTTTATGATACGAAAAACAAATATCAGTACTGGAAACGGTTGGTGTTAATGGTTGCATGATATAATCCGAGAGCAGTTTCATTATAGTCTTCTTTGTCCTAAATATACAACAAATAAAGGTTTTGTTGGAGTGGTTAAAAAGTATAACATTTCTTAATGGTGATGTTTCTAATTTGCAGGGAACATCGACATCGAAAAACATTCAATCTTTAGGATGAAGAGTCACTATTGTCATATGTTCATGCAATGACTAATACTTGTTGCGTTACATGAATTGCTTCCACTTAGGTTAGATGTTTTATCAATATTTATTTAATTATGAAAAGGAGAACATATAAATTCTACATGATACAGATTGTTATATTGTTTAAACATATGTCTTACGCAACTCGGAGAAGTGAATCCATTTTATGAGAATTGTTGGTATAAGTCTAGAATGTTCTATATTTGATTGTTATATTTATAATATTCTACATCAATACTAGTTATTAATATGTCGTACAAGAAAATATTTTAATTCAACGGTTCAAAAAAATCGTTAGTGACATTATTTGATTGTTATATTTATAATATTCTACATCAATACTATTTATTAATGTTTTGTGTATAGGGTATACACACATTTATTTAACGAACATTTATGATATTGAAATATTAAAACAACTTGTTAAAGATCCATTGAATCACGTATGCATATATGATTTGTTATTATGTGAATGGTTATAGATTTTATAGTATCTCTCATGCATATAAGAAAGCAATAGAACGTGGTGGTGTTTGTGGAAAATCAGATGGCAATAGTCCTAATGAAAAAACTTAAAACACTAGCAACCGGTTTGCAAGGTAAAATTGAGACAATTTGAGGACACGACCGAAGAATCCGCATTGCGAGATACAATATTGTTGGATGACTTTATAAAGCAAGATGTTTGACAATCCGTGAATCATGAGTTGCGCGCTATAACCAGAGAGTCACTTGAGCATGCATGCTAGTTTGGATAATCAAGAGCAAGAGACTGATGAGAAATCAACAAAGAAACAATGTTTTCCGATGATGACATCAATCATCACAACGAAGAACACAATAGCGATAGTTTTCATAGGTTATGTTTGGGAATAATAATTTCATTTGAAAATTTATAATTGGCTGAAATTTAGTATTTTGGCAAATCAAAAAATTTAAATTCGAATTTGAGCCAATTTCGCCATTGTCTTAAAAGTAGTTGAAGTTGAAGATTTGTGAGTGACTTCTCAAACCTTGTTATTCTCATATTCTTTATTTATGAATTCATAATTGAAATCTATAATTAGAATTGAAATACTTGTTTCCAAACACAACAACAATAATTATTAATATGTATTGTTTAGTTAATATTTTCTTTTTCTTTTTTATAAATGGTTTTAGGTTATTATAAAATTTAGAACTGTTTTTGATAAATTTTTTAAAAGACAAGCTGGCGGCTAGCTAGCCTATGACCAGAACGTGAGTAGAGGGTGGTCGCTAATTAGCGACTAGATGATGGTTGCCATTTGGTAACTGGGTAGACATGAATAATTGAGAAACGGTTCATTTTCTTCATTTTACAAAATTTACTTTTTCATCTCCACTCCAAATTTTCTCCCCTTTTCCTGTTATGAAACACCTACTATTTCTTCCGATTACACCTTGTCGAATCATGATCTTAACACATCTAAACACCTTCAGTCAACCACCATTCAAGGTTACATTTTTACAAAAACTTTTTTTTGGTGTTATTTATGATTGTTTTTTTTTTTTGTTTTTTTTATATATCAAGAATATGGAGTTTTGTGGATTTTTCTGCTAATTTTAAGGTGGGGCGAAGATGGTGGGTTAAGGCTTGGGGGTTTGGTTATGGTTTGGTAGGGAAGGGGCTTACATTTTAATATGTGCATTTGGTGGGGATAGGGGTTAATGGCTAGGGTTTATTTTAGGGGTCGGAGGGGGTTTTACTTGGGGTTGGGCTTAGGTGGTAGTGGCCGGTGGTCAGGTGTTGGTGATGCAGCGGTGGGTAGGGTTTGGTAAGTGTGGGTAATAGTTTAATTAGGGTTGGTGGGCTAATTTGGGTGGTGTTATGCGGAGAGATTGGGGTGGTGTGAATGGGTTTTGTCATTAATTTGTTGTTAGTTGATTTTTTTGGAATGTTAAGGATTGTTGTGTTGTGAATTATTTTCTAAATATTGTGAATATTAGGATTAGTAATTAAAAATTCATAAATATGGAGTAATAAATGCTTGTTAATTCTGATTTGTAATTAATTGTTAGTTGATTATTTGAGGATTTAAGAATTGTTGTCTTGTGGATTATTTACTAAATATGATGAATAATAGTGATTATTTAACGAAAATTGGTCTTGTGAGAGACTGTCTTACCGTGAGAAAAATAGCCTAACCGCCCCGATTATAATTTTTTACAATACACGATTAGTAATTGATAAACTTGAGGTCATAATTGATACCTTTAAGGCTAAAATTAATTTCTTTTAAAAATTACCACTTTATGTATAATTGATCATTTCAACATTTGAATTGATCTCTTTAACGCCGAAATTGAAAACATTAAAAAGATCATAATTGACTCATTTAAGGTTATAAAGTTGTAAATAGAATTTAATGACTTAAAAGTCAAGATTGATCACTTTTATATTAAAATTTTAAATTTTTTATTTTATTGATCCATTTAAAGTTTCCTTTAAGTTGTTGATCACTTTATTGTCAGATTTTTTCCCTTCGAGGTCAAATTTGATGTTTTTTTTTTTCACAAAAACTTGCAATGAATAGTCTCATATTTAGATCGTCCATATAGCCAGCCCAAAGCCAAAAATTGAAAATAAAAATAGCGGTCTTCTAGAATTTAAAGAATAAAAATTTAAGTTTAACCTTAAAGGTATCAATTTTGAACATAAAGGTATCAATTTCAACTTAAAGCAAATCTTAATAGATAAATTAAAATAAAAATTTTCAATTTTGTTGTTAAACTGATCAATTTCGACCTAAATATGGTTCTTTTTCACAATTTCAGAATGGATGTAATTGAATGGTATGATTCTATGGATGAATTTCAAACAACAAATGAATGGTCAATAATACTATCAATAATAGTGTTAAAACATATCACAGTAAAAGTATTCTTATTCGATTCAACATGATGGTTCTAATAGAACATAAGAGTACTTGTACTCTTTAGTCATCGATCAATAACAGCGTTATTGCTCTTCCCCCAACAGTTTCTACTCATAATGGACTTGGAAATAAAGTTGTAGGTGTACTGTTTGTTCACTCTAGATGTGAAGGCGGAAGAAGTGTCGATCTCGAGCTTTGTTTGCCAATTGACTTAATGAAAGCTCTTGAAGATAATCAAGAGTTCATGGCTCCTTTGTTATAAAAAATTTCAATTATGATCTAAAAATGAGCAATTCAAACCTTAAAGTTATCAATTATGATAAGTTATAACTTATAAAAAATCAATTTTGATCATAAAAGTATCAATTATAACCTTAAATTGATCAAGTGCAGATCTCATATTGAGAAAAACTACAATTAGGCTGATTGAACTATTCATTTCATATTGCGACCGTCGCTCGCAAGAGCGGTTATTTTTTTAAAAAAAATTGATTATGGGTCATCCCGTTAGTACTCGCCTCGGTATGAGGTGAACAATTGTGTGTTTTTTTAAACATCAATTAGTATTTGTTATTTGTGTTAGTAATTAGTAGCTAATTGATTATTTTCTGATGTGGAGGATTATTGTGTTATGGATTGTTGGACATACAATTTGAAATACGTCTATGTATATTCATTTTGAATATGTACGTACTTATAAATGGCAAGAATGCTATTTTAGAAGGATCTCATGATAGACTCGAGTAACATTTTTTGCTATACCAAGGACTAGGTCTGAAGGAGCGACGATTAAGATGCATATGCCAGAATCAGGTTTTGGGCTTATGCCTACTACATCTACTTATGACCAAGCTGATAAGTTATTTGATGCCCTATATGTCAACCCTAACATCGATGAACAAGCATCAGATGTGCTCGTTTTAGAGCACATTTTTGACCCCGTTGTAGCGTCAAGTCTTGCGATTTTAGATTGATAATATGCACTTTACGCGTCATTTCACCTTGTTCTTATCTTTAGGTTGTTTTAAAATTATTTAAGATGTTTTTGAAGAATTCAAAGTCAATTGCGTGTGTTCGAGGCTTAGACACTCTCATAAAGGGTTATCGGAGTTTTGACACTCATTCCAAGTCACTCTCGCGATCCCCGCAATGTTTAGAGACCCTTATTCACTGCGACAAAGCTCTAAAGCAAAGATCTAAGGCAAATGGAAATGCAACACTCAAAGTTTGCAAACATATGTCACTAGAAGGGGCGAATAGAGGACAATTCGAGCAAACAACAAGCCATTAAAGTGAATGAAATACAAATTCGGGCGAATGACCCTTAGGACTCAACGACTTGGCTCAAAACTTACTATTTTTGTCGAATCTTCAATCATTCAGGCAAATGGATTTGGTTTTGGGCGACTAGAACTACAATTTGGACGAATGGATCCTAAATGAGCATCAATTCTTGATTTGCATCAAGATTCGGGCAAATGGTCCCCTTTATTCGGGCGAATGGCCCTTTTTTTACGCATTTGATTTTCTTGTTAAGCCAAAATAGAAGTGCATTTTTTGGCTTTCAAGACACCTTTGTTTAAAAGGGTTTATATACCCAATTTCTGAATAAACCCTGATCGATCATCCATATTAACCCTAATACATTCTCTAGTATAGTTTTGTTTTGCTCTTAAGCTTTCCTTAGTTCTTTAAACCCTAGTTTTCATAGTTTATGCTTTTAATCTTTGTATTTCCAAGTTTCTACCTTTTAGCTTTGGATTTCAATCTTAGTTTATGAATCTTCACTACTTATTGTAGCATCAAGTTTGGTTTTTGAGTATTAATCTCCTATTTATTTTTGAGTGCATTTATTGTATTTATTCTCTTGCTTTGCATTTATCGCTTACCTAGAACAGTAGAATTCACTAAGTTTTATTACATTAGATTTTGCTATTATAGTACACAACTCCTTGGATCCTAAAGAGTTACGGTAAATTTCTTTCTTTCTCTCTTTGAGTTCAAACTAACCTTATCTGAGTTACAAATTAGCCCCAAATGCATGTCCATGCTATAATTCTTAGTTCCTCACTTACACATGGCCTAAGTATTAATCATATCAAAATATAATGACTTTTTCAATCATGTAATCCAACTACTCCCACTGAGGGACAGACTGAGGCAAGTATTGTCTTTATAACCATGATTTACGGCGATGCTTCACAAAGTTCAAGTTAGAAAGATTCAACAATATAGTAAAGGATTACTCATGTCTAAGGAATCCATCAAAAATGTTTTCAAGATTCGATTATTATTATAAGAATCATGGTCAAGTCTCAGCAACATACCCAATATATATATATTTACCCGCATAATTGAATAAACATCTCCATGTTTTCATATTGTAAGGAACTATAATATCATACAATATGGATTAGTCACTAATCACTTGAGTCCTACTCTTGTGATAAACTAGGGACTATGATAGATTATGATTTTGGTTCAATTTTTAGGTATCTAATTCTCAAAACGTCTCCGAGACTCCAACTATTTATTACTAAACCAAGAATAAATGTAAATTAAATTTATTTATAAACAAAAAGAAACTTGTCTTTACAACTAAATAACTAAAAAGGTAGCATTTAAAATAACCTGCCTTTATGTCTAATCCCCATACACCTTGTAGGACACTTATGCTTAGGCTATCGTATTGGTTTAGTCAAAGAATATGCAACATTATCATCAATATGAACATTACAGACTATTACATCTCCTCAATTTAGACTAAAGATAAAACCCGATTGAGATCGAGAATTGTCTATTTATTTGGAGGCTCAAGGCCATTTAGCGAAGTCTTGACGGAATAATTGGTCTACTAGTCCTTCTTATAGGAGCAACAAGAGATGATTTTAACTCGGAGGTAGAAACATCGCATGATTTATCATCAAATGGGATGGTAGGAGGCATTTGACTTGAATTCAATCCCTCCAAAACATTTTTCATGTCCGGTCGTTTCTAACAAAGTGTGAACTTCATCTAGTGTTACTCTTCTCAAACTTCTTCGACAAATGTTTTTCTCCTAATTGTTTTCTTAAAAAAAATTCTTTTCAAGGAAAACACTGTCACGAGCAACAAACACTTTGTTTTGCTTTGGTTGTAGAAGTAATACCCTTTTGTTTCTTCAAGAGATACCATAAAAAAACATTTATCTGATTTTGGTTGAAGTTTATCCCAATGGAAATATTTTACATAGGTTTCACAACCCTAAATTCTTAAAAATGACATGAAGGAACTTTTTTCGCCCATATCTGATGTGGTGTGTTTTCAACCACTTTAGATAGAATTCTGTTGGGTGAGAATGCAGCTGTTTCAAATGCATTACCCCAGAAAAAAATATAGGTAACTCTACAATAGACATCATACATCGAACCATATCAATTAAAGTTTCATAAGTCCTATTAGATACACCATTAAGTTGAGGAGTACCTAGAGGTGTCCATTGTGACAATATGCCACAAATTTTTAAGTGATCATCGATTTCTTGGTTTAAATTTTCACCACCATGATCTGATCAGATTGCCTTAATTTTCTTAACAAGTTGGTTTTCAACTTGATTTTGAAATACTTTGAACTTTTCAAACGATTCTAATTTATATCGCATAAGATTCGCAAATTCTTCTTATATGAAACGGTAAACAGTTCCAAAGATAAGTAGAGAATCCACTTAGTAATATCATTAATGTATTGCGATCTAAATTTAGTGGTGAATATATATTTAAGAGTTGATGATTATTTGAAAGGAAATGATTTTTTTTCACAACAAACTCCTCCTAGAATACCTTAGTTAAATAGTGTTTTTCTAATAGATATAGTTGAAT
Organism: Amaranthus tricolor; assembly: GCF_026212465.1. Taxonomy (NCBI): domain Eukaryota; kingdom Viridiplantae; phylum Streptophyta; class Magnoliopsida; order Caryophyllales; family Amaranthaceae; genus Amaranthus; species Amaranthus tricolor. Next base: position 16,040,979 of record NC_080055.1, read on the forward strand.
TAATGATAAGTTTTACTAACCTTTTAGTGTCCTTTGAGGAATATGCTCTCGAAACTGCTATATTTTTAATAAATAAAAATTTTTCCAAGGTTCATATAAATAAAATACTTTGTCCAAGATTGTAGATAAAAAACCATATAAGTTAGGAAATGGAAGATTTTCTAGTTTATCTTTTCTATGTGTTTGAGGTTTAAAAATTTAACTGTTCTTAATGTCGATAAGTATTTCTTTTTATGTTATCCTTAACAAAATGATTAGTTTATAACCCTCGTTAGATGAAACTTTTAGTTGTTAAGAAAGGTACTTTTTCTACATAAGTTTTTCCATTTGAAAAAGCAAGAGGCAATACTATGTTTCTCAAAGAAGGTCGAAAGATACAATAAATGCGTGTGGATCGCTGCGTGTAAAAAGCAGAAATACTAATGCCAATGTTAGTTTATAGTTGAAGAATTGTAATTTAGTGCGTGTGAAAATTCTCAAATATTTGTTAAAAAGTAAACTGCTTATGTTATTGCTCTGCATAATTCTAAGGAGACCAAGAAACATATCAAATAGGTATATCGATTACATACTGACTGAATTTTCTAAATAAATGATTATAATACACGAAGAACCTAATAACTATGAAAGTGTCTTGCTGTGTCAAAACTTTGATTAAGTTTGAAATAACATTTATTTCCAAAAATACAATTAGTGAGATCCATTTGTTAAAAAATGAATTGGATTAAGCTAAATAAAAATGAACCAAATTGATAAAAATTATAATTGGAATAAATATAACAAAAACTAAAATTAAATCATAAAATACATATTCGATTCTTCTTACTAATCCCATTTACTTTGAGAAACTATTCACTCATTCCTCTTAATATATATTTTATTTTTCATCTTTAAGTTAAAACATAGTCAAGTAAGATCTTATTTGATTTGTCTCAATGCAAGGATTATTAATATCAAATTTTCATAATTTTTAATTAAGCATAATTAGAAATACTAAGGGTTTAAATGGTGCCTCGACAAATATGAAAAAAAGTAAATGGGACTAATAAATTGAATAAGAGGAAATATAAATTAGATAAAAATTTTAATAATTCAAATGCAAAGGCTTGGTTTAAATATGATAATATGTTTGTCCTTTTTGAACTTAATTAGCTATAAATAAGACCATAACTCTTCCAATTCACAAAAGTTATGAGCCAAGTTCTACAATACATACATGAGAGTTCAATAACTATATGAAATAAATACATATCACTCTCAAGTTCAAACCTTTTCCTAACTTTTTATCTTCTTTTTATCAACTACTACTTACCAAAACACCTTATCCCACATAACTAGACCTAAAAGGTTTAAGCAAAGAGTCAAGATGCTACCACCTAATATCTTCCGACCTCTTAAGAAGATTACAAGATGTTCATAATCACTAAGCACTCCATGTTAGTAATCATGACAATTGAAACATTAGCAATTTCACCCATTTGTGATTGAATTGCAATTTCTTTTAAGCTTTAATCCTATCATAAACGTTAATTAGTTAAACTCAATTACAACGTACATAACTAATGAAAAAATAAAAATATTTGATAGTTACTTTATGAACAAGATAGCACCCTGCACAAACACATAAAGACGAGATGAACCCCCTTAGACATACACTTCACCAACTAGATCACAATCCACGATCTTGTTAAGTAGGGCCCACATCGCCTCTATCGTCCCCCACCAATTTTCGGAACACAATTGGTGCGCCATGCTGTGGGTATAAAAGCATCAATACTGTTGGTGCATGTTGATAAGATGAGGCCAATGTAAAGGAGAAGCGTCGTAGTAACGTAATGAGCACAAGCTTGGCTTGTACAATAGCAAGATTTTGTCCAATGCAAGTGCGAACCCCAAGACCGAAAGGAATGAAAGCAACCGGATGATTGGCTGCACGAGAAACACCATCAGCGAAACGTAGGGGATTGAAATCATTAGCGTCTTTCCCCCATATTGATTGATCATGATGAACAGCTAGGATTGGGACAAGTAGCTCAGTTCCACGTGGGACCCTACATCCACCGAGCTCAACATCATATTTTGCCCTTCTAATTGTTGCGATTGCTGGTGGGTACAAACGCAAGGACTCATTCAAAATCATGCTCAACTGCACATCAAGTCATAAAATTCTAATTACTAACTCCAACAAGATTAAACACAATTGGAATTTATATTTTGATAATAAAAACAACATGAATATGTGGATATATAATGATAATTCATAATCATATCATTGCAAGTCAATTCCTACTCTATATATCTTCATGCAAATAATTCAGGCTCCATCTGACATGAATTGAATATATAGTTTCTATTTTGGAGGGATTTCTTCTAAGATCATCAAAGAGCTACTAATATATTCCACCAAAACACAAGCTATAACTAGACGCACTGACGACATTATGTATCATGTCATATTGTCAGTTACTCAGTTCTACTACTTTCAATGAATGTTGGGAATTTGGGATTTAACTAATAAACACTATAAATTGCATATTAAATTGTTGCTAATTAATAATTGTGTATCATAATAAAATAATCATGCATGATTGTTAATCAAATAATGGATAACTCTAATTACCATTGTTTGCTTAATCTTTATTACAATTTTCACTCAAATATTACAATATTCACAATTAAAGTTTTTCTCTTAATATTTTTTTCATAATTTTTCTTAGTAATTTATTACACCTAAAGCGCTAAATGCTTCATGTATTTACTTAATTATTTTGGGATGAAATATTCATGTATGCAACCATATTGAGAAAATATTATTATGATGTATAGAATAAATTGTTTTTTCTATTATTTTTTCTAATTTCATTAATAATCATAGTTGTTTAAAATAGTTGTTTATAAATATCATTTTAACAACTTTACTCCTTTTATCATTTAAATATCCACCGTTTAAAAATTTCTCAAAAGTCATTCCATTTCTTAGTGGAGATTATTTTTACTCTATTTCATACATCATGATTTATGTATATCTTTATAATACATCACTCTTGTCATTTTTGAAATTTTGAAAAAAAAAAATAATTTAAAATTTTAGAACCTTTTCGTGTATTTTAAGATTCTTTATTCCGTCTCTCACAAAAATTTGCAGCAGGTAGCCATCGCTCAAGACTAGTATTACAAAACGTGTTTTTTATATTTCTTACTTCATACATTCCAAAATTGATGCAATATTATGATTTTTACCTTATTTTTCATCTCATTAAGTTATATTTAATTTTTAATTTATAAGTTAAAACACAGTAAACTATAATTTTGTTTGATTCATCTCTATGAAAAAAATTATTAATAATAATTTTTTATATTTTTCGAATTAATATATTAAAGTACATAAAAAATCAAACGTTGTGAGTAATTTGAAATGATAAAATATCTATCTTATTCAACTCAAACAGCTGGCTAACTAGTCAAGAAAGTAATAGATGAATTTTGTAGTTCCTTTCTCTATAATTTATCTTGTTTTTCTTTTAAATTCATTTATTAAATTTATCTCAATTCTATTATTATTTGTAATTCATCTTTATTTTTTAATTCTTATCCACACATTTAATTATATTTTCATCTTTCCCTAAATTTTCATTTTATCCGCTTTTTTAATTTTCCTCTTCGCAATGGGCAATTTTTATGACACAAGTATATTTAATTGAAATAGGGGAATAATAGATAACTACTTTAATCCTAAAATCATTAATTAGTAAAAGTATCCTATCTAACTAGTAATATTACTCCTATTGCTTAGACTAGTAGACTCTAGCACTACACTAACCATAGATAGACAAAACTTTTTCAAATTCAAGACATATGAGTTAGAAATACACCCAATTAATTCACCCTATTACTAGCTCTCATAATCTTGTTTAAAGTAACCTTAATTGTTTTTTTTTTATTTTACTGTAATTTATTATTTTATTTTACTACCTCTAATTTCTTTTATTTTTCTCATTCATTTTTTACGCAGATTCAAATGCGAATTTAAAAGTTAAATAACTTTAATTATGAATTTTTGAAAATTCTAAATAATTTATATTTAAAAACAGATATTAAAACAAATCTATTAAAATCTCACATGAATATATTTTTTCATATAGATCAATGAAAAATCATAATCAACGTTTAATACTAAAATTTATAAATTTTATTTGAGAAATATGCATGAAAACAGAGGGAGTAGTTGGTAAGGATTTTTTTGTCCAAAAAACCTTAAATGAATCATTTCTATAAGTCCATCCCCTACGCAAGTAGTTCCAAACGATTTTAATATTTATGTAAAATTAAGCGGAACTAATCGTGTGAATAGGAAAAACCAAGATAAATAGAGCCTTAACATATTAGGTAAAGGACATGAAAATTAATAAAGAAAAAAGTGTATAAAGACATAGACATACCATTTTTAGCTTAGCAAGATCATCCTTAGAAGGGATGTCACGTGATGTGCACACTCTTAAGACCTCCTCACGTGCCAGCTCTTGCCACTGTGGATGCATTGCTAATAACACAGTTGTCCACGTCAGCAGATTCGACGTCGTTTGTTTCCCAGCAAAGAAGAAACTCTTACATTCTTCGACAATATCATCAACGGTTATACTATTATTGCTTTGATTATCATTAATAATATAATTAGTGTTTGATAATTGTGGGGAATGATTTAATGAGGATGATAATGAAGAATTGAAGGCAATTTCTGGAGTGTCATTTATATCATTCTCTCTCATCCCAGCCTGGATCATTAGTCCCAGTAAATCCTTGGGCCCACCACTTCCTCCTTCCTCTGATCCAATATTATTATTATTATTATTATTATTATTATTATTATTATGGGCAATAATAAAATTATCATTAATAATATAGTTTTGATTGAAATTCTCTGATTTTCTTTTCTCAATCAGCTTTACTAATGATCTTCTAATCTCCTTTTCTAATCTCCAAGACTTCAAATTCCTCTTTGTTGGTAGAAACCTGTGTAACAAATTCAACCCATGTACAATATTAAGTGAGTAAAACAATATTAATTAATTATGGAAGTAAAGATCTAAACTAACTGTCTCACCGTGAAACTAGATTTATGGGCCGGTCTAATATACATTTTTTTTTTAAAAATGATTACTTATAACGTTAAAGTGATCACTTATAATTTTAATATACTTATTTTTTATAGTCTTAAAATTATTACTTATAACCTTAAAACGAATATTTATGATCTTAAAGTAATCAATTGAATAAATGGACTATTATATAGACTTGTCTTATGATGAGACGGTCTCATACAAGACGAGCTGTCTAAACTAACCATACATGCCCAAAACATTCGAAACAAAAATATTAGAGATAAATTATGTCTTTTTCACATAATTATTTTCTTATGAAATATGTCTTTTAAATAAACCAAGTAAATCTAAAAAAATAAAAATAAAAAATATGATTCAAAGGAAAAAAATTATATTGTAATCGGTCGAATTAACTAGAAATTGAAAGGGGTTTAATAATGAAGTGATAAACAAGATATTGATGTTGAACTAACTTGAACTTGTAACCTATGTATAACAAATGCATGGGTTAGAAAAATCATTACAAAATTTATTGTCAACACCTATTTACTAAGTAGCGCATAGATTAGAAAAATCGTTAAAATACAATTAATTCTTATTATATCATATGTTTGAGATATAAAAATGCATTGTTTAAATATTTTAAAGATCATTAGCTATTGGGTAATTTTCTTGAACTGTAATTATTTATATTTTTTAATAAAGCTCTTACAAACCAAAACAGAATTTTTTATTGAAAATTGTTGAGTATTATAAAATTAAATTATGAGCATTTTTATAAGTTTTATGGGTAAGCCTAACAATTAAGAATATTTATCTTTCACATCCAAGATAGAAGTTTAATTTTTACCCTTATGAAAATTACTTTTTCACTTACAGCCCTTATTTATAAAGATTTTCTAGTTCATTCTCATTTTTACTTTTTTTTTTTAAAAAAAGAGCATTTTGCAGTGTATGATAATGATCCTTGAGCCTAGGTAGTTACTTATATGAAGCTTAATAATAGTACAAAAATATCCACTTCAAATAAATGATAAACCATAATGAAAAGGAACCAATGAAAAGGAAGCCTTACTGAGAGAGGTCGGTGAATCTATGATTTTGGGTACAAGTAAGTTGATGATGATACGTGTCACCTTTCTTTTAGATAGATCATAAGGTCACTATATTCAGAATTACATATTCACCTTGTTTTAGATTGTGATTACCCAAATGTACAAATATTAGCCATCTTAATTTTTACATTTTATTACTTGTATGAGGTAGGTGGATTAGTGCAAGTTTTGTGGGTGTACTCATTCTAAATATTAATTGTAATTTTCTTTACATTTAACTTTATTTTTTTGAAATAATATTAACGATTTTTTAGACAATATCTAATTGATTTTGATTGATATTATGTTAATTAAGTATAAACGAAACTCAAAAATTTCAAACAAAAATGATAAATCCACGTCAAAACACTTACCTGAACACACTTATACTAGCTTATAAAAAATCAAGAACATGTTTAACCTCAGATTTAATCTGAAATATCATACCCAAAATTCGTGCGAAATCTGAATTATACACTAGTGCTTATTGTCATGGGCGTATCTTGATTCGTGCTGGCATGGGCCATGAAAAATGAATTAGTATGTTAATGTTCATTGTTTGAACCCCACGATGTTTTATGCGCTATGACAAAGGTGTTTCTAGCTAATTACACCATGCCAATGAGAGGTCACATAAAATTAGCCAGGTAATAAATTTTTTTCTGAATTCGCTTCTATTGTAACTCTTTGTGCAACACAAATTCTTATAGGAGAAACTCTCACTATGAGACGCGTTCTATAAATAGGGTCAAATTCATACAAATTATCAATATATGAACTCTATATGTTGAGGTCATTTCACAGGATTTCTCAATAGAGTAACTCTTTATACAAATAAAAAACACAAGTGAATAAAAAAAAAAAAAAAAAACATCCTAATAAATAAAGTGTAATAGAGAATACCTATAACCAGGAATGAGAACCTTTTGAAAAGCCTCAGCAGCAAGGATCATTTGTTGGCTTTGTAACTTAAAAATGGCTTTCCCTTGTTCATAGCTACTTCCAAATGTCATTCTTGTTATCACATCCTCTGTCAACCCCTGAAACCACTCTGAAACTTCGATTTCCACCTCTCTATCTCCTTTTTCCCTCATCATATGGTTCCACTTGTCTAGCATTTCCTCTACACTTTTTCCCACCATTGGTATCAACAACTGCATCCAAAAAAGTAAATTAAAAAACTAAATTATAACCCATCAAAACTAAATTTGTCATGTTTAATTATCGTGCAAAAAGGTTAATGTTTATGATGATCTAGAATGGTTTCAATACTAACTATATTTTCATCGATATCGATAAAAATTTAGAGTGATTTAAAAATTGATTGTGATTTTTTGTCGACTATTACATTTATAATGAAACTAACCTTAAGATTTTCCATGTGGAAGGTGGGAGTTATAATTTTCCGATGGTGCGCCCATTTCTCACCTTTAAGGCTAATTAGCCCATTACCTTCTACTTGTTTCATTAATGGGTTGGCTTCGATTTTCTCATACAATTCAGTTTTGGAACTAAAGATTTCTCTTATAAGATCTGGATCTGAGACAGTTAAGCGAGCTGTGGGTCCGAACCACACAAGAAATGTTGCACCTTTTTAAACGTACACAAAAAAATCTATGTTAAAAATCCAAAATATTTGAAATTTAGCAAAAGATAAAAAAAAGATTGCAATAAATATGTGGAAGTAAAAAGTAATGAAGCTTAACACGAAAGAGGAAATACCATACAACTTACAAGTTACAAGTAGCAAGTAAGAAGTTCGCAGGAAGAGGAAAAAAAAGCCATAATAACCAATAATTCAGAAATCAGAGAAAAGAATTAAGATAGTATATAAATTAAGACCCTACTTACCCTAGAGATACAAGGAACAAAGAAGAGGACAATTCAAGGCTGTGCCACTAAGAAAGAAACAAGTGGTACTAAACTTATGGGCTTATCAAAATTTGAGCTCCTTTAGTATCAGAAACACAGTAAAGAAATGATAGGAGGGAAGATCAAGGACAAGGAACTCTTAATAGGTCAATCATTATTAACCCCACAAACATTTTTCTTAAAAGATAAGTAATTTTTTTTACATTAATTTTATATTCTTATACTCAAGGTCCATAAAACAGATTTCGATGATACAATATTTACCCGACGTTGTAAATAAACTTGATTTGAACCCACGTAAAAAAATATTAATAATTAACTCCTCCGTTTCATGATACTTGCTACTAATTGTGATATATTCCACACAACATGTGACAATCAAGTGCGAGTATTTCAGAACAAAGGCAGTATGAAAAAATCAACATGATACAAGATTCGTTTTCAAGTCGATTCGAAATATTTGACACAAAATTAACCTGATAAGCTATATGAACACTCTAAATCTCTTGAATTTGTAATATGTTCAAAATTAAAGTAAGAATTATATATATATGTTGTACTAAATTTAAAAAGATTTAATTAGAACAAGAAAAAATGTTTTATTTTAATAAAAATCAATTAAGTTTGAATTTTAAGAGAAAAAGTGAGAAATTCAATGCTTTTGATAACTGAAATTAATGCTACAAATAGTTTTCAGCTGAAAGAAGGCTGCACTACCACAACAATAACATGTCAGAGTAAGGATATAAAACAGAGGAAGAAGACAAGTGATGATTATGAAGGATTTGGATGATGCAATAAAAAGTTGATTATACAAAATAATGTTTCAACAAAAAAAAAATTCTAATAAATAAACAAATCTAAGAAAGTACTCCTCCCCTTTCTCAAAAAGTTGTAAACTTTGAATGATTAAATTGAACAAAATACAAGTATTTTCTCAATGGGTCCAATTAGCAAAAACAACAAAAAAAAAGTTTCCTTTTATCTTCATACAATGAATTAAAAAATTATTTTTCTTGAAAGAATTTTTTTAAATTGTAAAATCATGTAATGCTTTCAAAATTAGTTTTATATACAAAATTTGAATAGGAGCTTTTAAATGTTGCTTAGTAATTCCTTTTAAATGTACAGAATTTTTTAGTAAAATGTTTGCATATATAACAAGAAGTTTAATTGAAAATTTTCACAAATTTCCTAAATACTAAACATAAAGGTTAAATCCTTTTGAAATTGAACACATTGAACAAATAAAGATTAAAAAAAAAAACAACAACAAAAAAGAAATTACCATAAATTTTTCTCCATTTATGGTAAAAAGAGAAGACTCTAGGAAGAATATTATGAGACAAAGGCATAGGATGAGAAGAAGCCTGCAACATGAGTTGAACAATTTCTTTGACATTGCCAATGAAAAATTGGTATGGAGGTCCTTTAATTCCCTGTTTGGCAAAATGAGACTCTATTTTTCTTGGTCTCCACCATAAAACTACCATTATTCTCATTGCTAAAACCCATAAAATCAATGATAATATTAATGATTTTGAGATCATTAAAATTCCCAATAACCCATAATCATCCATTTTGGTCTCTTCTTTTTATATCTCTTTTTTCTCTGTTTTTTTTTTTTTTTTTTTTTTTTTTTTTTTTGTTCTTGTTTTCCTCTCTGAAAACAGAGCACAACTGGTTATGAAGGGAGTACACTAATTTTCATATATGGATATTTTTTTATTTTTTATTTTTTTGGATTTAGAATTTTGGATGGGGTTTGGGGTTTAGGAGTTTGTTGTTCTTTTTTGTATTGGAAGAATGTGTTGTAGATTTTATGGTGCGCTTACTCTTTAATAGGGAGCTTGGCAAGGCCAACGGCGTAGGGGCCGCAATTGTATTTTTGAGGACCAACGAGGTTCAATTTTATATTGTATATTCAAGCAACTTTTTTACAACACTTTTACCCTTTGGTTCCACGAAATTTGTTGTATAAAAAAGTATGTTTTGTTGCGTTAAATTTATTACTATTTTACAAAAGAAAAAATTGTCCTAAGTAATACAATATTTCTTTTTTTTCCTATTTTAATACAAATATTGATTAACCATGTATAATATTAAATTTAAGATGAGTTTTCCACCAATATTTAATTTTACCTAAAACTTGTAATACGAGTTATTTATGGCAAAAAAAATTAATCAAAAAAACATCCTACCCTTCCATTTCCTCCATGTTGCACCCCTCATCATCTTATCTTATTTGGAGTATATATATTATTTTTTACAAATTAAGTTCTTGAATTAAAATAATTCTCAATGTCAACTTATCATGTAATTAAAATAACTATTATTTTTGTATAAATACAACTTTTAAAACCTACATCAAAATCACCAATTAATAACTATATACCTACCACTTCCATGAGTAAAATACAACAATAAATATATAATACATTATACAATGATCCTAAGAAATTGCCAAAGGAAGATAATGAAAGGTCGAAAAATATGCAAATTTGCATGTGGCTCGGTCATGTTGTCTGAAATAGATGAATTGTGCTTACTCTTACTAACTAAAAGTCTAGTATAGATTTGAGAATCGAGTTCAGTTGGAGTAAAAATCGGCATTTTATAAAAAGTTTTAGGATCGAATCTAATCTAGATCTATCGTGTAATAAAGAATAAGCATGGCTTGGTCTATATCTATATAATTTTTATTGTGCAATCTTTCTTAATCTTCTATTCACAAGCTTATTATCTACTCCACTTAGATACAAATATTTAAACATTATAAAAATTGAGTTTTTTTATCCAATTAATTAACTTTTAATACACTATTGTATTGACAATCAGGTCTCATCTCGTCTCATCCTCTACTCTTTTTACAAGTAAATATTTAAGGTTTAATTTTAACCTAACTTTCCTTTTAACTCATTTTACTTTATATTCAAAAAAATACGTTATCTTATTACGAATTCATGAATCTACATGTGTTTAACATTAAAATTAGCAATCACCTTCAAAAAAGATAGTTCATCTTTAATTTTTAAGTGAAAATCTTCATTCATGTTCTAAGACTCGAAGAGGTTCCTCTCATTCTTCAAAAGTTTAAGATAATCAAGCATGCCTTATTGACCATATAGAACTTTTTTCTTTACAATAATAGAACTAATTAATTAAACTAATCACAATTAATATAATCTTCCAAACAACATAAAAATACACATATTATTGGTAAAAAAATTCGGTTAAACTAATTCATGCGGTTTATACTCACAATTTAATTAAAGGGCATGAAACCGATCATGACCAATTTAGGCTCAAAATTTTTTAACTCAAACCAATAATCAATTTGAACCTTGACCGATCCAAATTGGTCATCTCGATATATAACTTTAAAATAAAAAGTTAATTTATTGTACATGCACATAATTTTAGGAATTCATATTTTTTGCAAATATTCCCTAAATGCTCATCCATCTATCAAAATTCAAAGAACAATATATCGGTTGCTATATTTGTAAGCTTGAAAATAGACCTAGGTTCAATTAATGCCATTGTTATCTTCCTAAGGAGCAAAACCTTACATGCATAATCAACACATTAACACCCTTGTTTTCTTTAAGAGGTCTCACTCATAAAATTAATTAGGTGATTAAGTCATGGATCTTGATCAAATATTTATTTCATAATTGATTTAACGTCTAATTCCTAGAGTAATACATATCATCACATGAGCATTATACATTTAAGATCTTCCTGAGTTTTATCTTGTTCAAATATTTATTTTACTAATGATTAAAAATGGGTTTTTTTTAGTAAAGAGAATAATTGGTTGAAGATGATCAAGGGAACAAAAACATTCAAGGGTGGGTTAACTAGGATTAGGTTGGATGTATTTGTTCGTTGATCAAAAGGTAAGCAATTAAAGTCAAAGGTTAAAAACCAATTCAGCGGGGTTATTAGTAAGTCTGATCATCGAATATCAGTGAAATGGCTACAATAAATGCCCTTCTCGATTGAAAATGGCTATAAGTCATAATAATAAACTTTTCGACTATAATTAATAAAAGAGGTAAGCGATCTGGTTATATATAATGTATGGATGATTCTTCTTTCTACTGTGTCAAAGTTTTAAAACTATCATGCCCTATATATTAACTTGGTCTTGTTCTCCCTAATTGAACTAAAATGATTGTTAATCATTCAAAAAAATGAAATAAAAATACAAGAGTGAAATGATAAATTATTCATTATCATCGTATCTAATGTATAATGCTTATAAAAGTAATGATTAAGGTCTTAAAAATGATGAAAATAAATAATAAAGCCTTATATATTTTTCGTTAACTTTTTTTTTTAATTTAATTTTATGAATATTATATTCCCATTAATTTTATTTTAATATTTTTTATTGCTTATTTTTTTTTTCTCAATTTTATATTAGTATTCAATACACTAACATCTACAATAGATCTCATTTTATTACCCATATACACATTACTTTTCAACATTCTCATTTTCTCGATTTCTTCAAAATCGTTTTTGGAAGAGCACTTAAAATCGCACAAAAAAGGGACTACATAAGTATAATTTCATTCCTTTTATAATGTTGATTACATTTAACTTTCAACATATTTTTATGTTTTAATTGGGGCTTTAATATATATAAATACATTTTATAAAAAATTATAAAAATTATAGTTTAGTTTTATATTTTAAAACAAATTTAACAAGAGGTCACATAGATTTTCAATCTCTTTAAATCCATGAAAATTCATATTTGAAATATGTAGCAATGTATGGAATATTGATAATAGTATAAAACAAATCAAGTATTTAAGCATATAGAGTATTGTTTTAGAAAAAAAAAAAATATAATTAAGAAAATATTAAGAAAAAAAATATACTTAAAGAGGCAAGTGAGTAATTTTTCACCGACAACATGCATAAAATGGTAGCTAAATTATCGAGCAATACCACTGTCTGCATTAATAATGACAGGTAAAAACAACAATTGACAACTACGAAATATAAGATCATAATTTATAATCATAATAATAGTTAGATTATGGCACATAATATTGATCCAACTGACCCAATTACCTGTTAAGCAATTAATATCACACGTAAAGCATGATTAATTAATCAATTTTGGGCTATAATCTCATGATTATTAGAAAAATATGTGCTTAACACACGTAATTTGGTAGAAAACTGTACTTTATACTAAATTAGTCAACCACATGAGAGTAACTGGGATTGTAAATTAAGAGTTTTTAAACGATTAGGAAGATAAAACGTAGTAGGTAGTACCATGGTTCGTACCTTCTTCCTTGTTCCCAAGGGGCATTCATAAGAGGGGAAAAAGGGTTGTAATTTCGGAATGTTGCTCTTAAATTGCTGCACATGAGAACTTAATAAATTTGCCTATTATCAAGGAAAAATTGAGATTAATATTGTTAGGGATAAATTATATATGAATAAATGTAATCTTTGTTTAGATATGAAGTTATTATTGTAATTATTAATACTAGTGTAGAAATTCGTGCAATGCACGATTTTTTTAATATCGACATATAAAAGCATATGAAAAATTAATGCCAGAGATATTATGCAGTTGAACACTTAACACTCAATTTTGACAGTTATATGTGTAAATTAACACTGTAATCTTGAAAATTATCAACAACATATTCTAATTTACTCAATTTAACTATAAAAAAAATATAAGTCAAACAAACTTTAATGGTAGAGATATTAGTCAAGATCAAATGTCATGTCATTTTTTCGCCGATAAATATTTTCCATTTGGCAAACTCTTTTTAATTGTGACACTTAGAACTCTCCAAACTATTTAGTATAATGTATGATTGTTTGTATTTTTTGCTAATTTAAAAAGATAATATCTTTTTTATACTATATATAAGTTGTACTATAAATGTAGTGTAACATTTTAAATAATATTTTAAGTTTTGTTCTTCTCTCTACAAGTCCAATTATTTAACATTTATTCTATCTCTACGTTTTTGGTAATTCTAACATGGTATCAAGAGCAGGTTAATCCCGATCAATTTATCAATTTTTTTATCTCCCTTTGTTCAGCCTACAAAGTTATTCTCTTTTTTTTCTCAAATAATTAAACTCACATGCTAATTGTCTACCCTTTACAAAATTATGGCTTTCAAAACTTTTCCGTTCTTCTCAAATTTAAATGTTAATCTCAATGCTTAATTAATTTTTTCCACTCATCTTCATCTTAAATTAAACGGTTTCTCATTATTCATGTTATGAATGGTGTTACTTGAGTGCATAATTGATTTGTGCATTCATGAGTCACTCATGGGATGGAATCTTATGGATGACTTGAATGGGTGTATTAAGTTATGACTTAATGTTTGTGATTTATGATGGTGGTTAAAGTGTGGATTAATTCATGAGTTATGAAGGTAATGAAATAGGACTTAATCATGGAGTTATGAGGCTTAATGAAGAAATTGAAAGATGCTCTACTATGTTTGGTTGAGCAAAATTGTCAGAATGTCTTCTGAAGGCCGCTCGACCAGACTGCTCGACCGAGCGAGCTCTAGGGTGGGTCAAGCGAGCAAACATAATGTATCTAGTAGCTTCCTGTAGTCCGCTCGACCAGTGAGCCCCTACTTTGGTCGAGCCCCTACTGTAGTTCCTAGGATGCTGTTTTTTGACTCTTTAAGTTCTTGGAGCTGTTTTATTATCATTAATTTATAGCTTTAGTGTATTGAATGTTACTTAGTGTGATTTCCTCTATAAATAGGAAGCTCATTTGTTCATTTCAAAGAAATATATCAAACACAAACCCCTTACACTAGTGGAAAAAACCTCATTTGCTGCGGTTTTCTGGCCATAATATGTTGTGGTTTTGGCCCCAAGCAATAATGATAGCAGCAGATGGCCTATTTTAAATGCTGCGGTTTTAAACCGCAGCAAAAAAGTGCACCATATGCTGCGGGTCACTAAAAAACCGCAGCAAATAGTTTAAGAATATATGCTGCGGGCCACCAAAAAACCGCAGGATATAATCTTAAACTATATGCTGCTGGTTTTTGGTGGCCCGCAGCACATATTGTAATTTTTTTTTCTTTTTTAGTTTAGTACTAATAATAATCCAATAATAATATACAATATAATAAACAATGATTAATCTAATAATCCAATGATAATCACAAATAATCACCAATAATCACCAATAATCTCTTTGTAATAATAAACTCTCGATCGTATATATAATATAATAATATGTACGTACATATATACATTAAAGTCCTAAAAATCTAAACTAATTACAATTTACCAAGAACAAAAATTAGCAATATATGCGCCAATCTTGTCTTTTAATTCGCGCATTTCTCCATTTCTCAAACTAATTACAATGTACGTACATATATATATATATATATATATATATATATATATATATATATATATATATATATATATATATATATATATATATATATATATATATATATATATATATATATATATATATATATATATATATATATATATATATATATATATATATATATATATATATATATATATATATATATATATATATTATAATTTAAGAACGTAACAAATACTTACGGCATCTATGTTTTCGAATCCAAACTCCTTCACGGATTTTATAATATCGTCCATGTATTTCAGAGTGTAGTAGCCGCAATCAACGAA
>NC_080055.1:16059244-16084244 GCF_026212465.1 Amaranthus tricolor
ATATATATATATATATATATATATATATATATATATATATATATATATATATATATATATATATATATATATATATATATATATATATGTATATATATATATATATGATAGTTAATTTAATTAAATTGGTAAAATAATTAATATTACGTACGCATTCAACAACGCTTTGAATTTTGTGTTGCTAGGCGGGCTTTGAGGTTTTTGTAATAAGTCGAAGACGTGCACAGTGTTCGTTAAAGGACAAATGACCAAAAGTATGCAATGCAAACTACATACGCAAAGTTAAAATCAACAAATTAGAGATTATGTGAACTTAAAAATCAAAAGAGAAGTTCAATTTCAAAAATAAAACTTACTCTGCTACATATGGAGCTAGAATGAACGTGTGTTTAGATGCAAGGGAATTAGTCAAAGAAGTCTCAATGTATGCTTTTACCTCATCTGAATCATTTACTCTTTTAGTTCCCGAAATCGACTCAGGAGAAAACCATCTAATTTTTATTGGAGGTTCGCAAGAATTTAGCTCCTCGTAAGCCGCACTAAAGTTACGAATAAGAAAATTTTGTAAGTAATTTGGTTATTAAAACAATTAAACAACAATGCCTAACTTGTAAAATAATGAACATCACCTCATGTAAACATGGATAAGAGCTACGTTCAACATCTTTCCTCTCAAAAATTACCCAATGTCACTAGGACCAATAATTACAGATGGGCTCTCTACAAAGCAGAATTGTTCCTTCTGGAGGTTTTGAATGATATGGTCCTCCTCACTTATGCGAGATGCACAAGTTTGCAGCCATTTGCAATCTTGAGAAGATCTTTTAGCTCCGCATCAGTCGAAATCTGAGTGATTGGCATCGACTTTGACCCACTCGACACCTTTGCTGAGGAATCGATCTCTCTCCTAGATCCCTTTGGACTCTTTTGCTATTTCAATTTATACAATTAAATTAGTGTAAGCATGGAATTAAAAAAATAAAAATAAATAAGGTACAAATGATTATTACCATGTTAGTGAATCGAACCCAAGCATATGGCCATGTGACGAAACTACCTAGGGCGTTTGATAGTTTCTCAAGACTCAATTCTGGCATTGTAACCGTGAGTGAGAAATCTTCAAACCCCTTTAGAATAGTTTCCACGGTCACACTGATGTGACCACTTGTAACAGGCATCGAATGCACTGTTTGGCCCTCTTTGGTTGGCTGGACCACACCATATGTAACCACAGTTAAGTCGCCATCACTAGCAACACCTAACTGAGGCAGCAAAAAAGAACAATGAGTCGCCTCCTGAAAATTGTTAATTTTAGTATAATAAGCATCATAATAAAATATTAAAACGCGTTTCAATTTAAATTAATAAGTGCTTATATATTTAAAAACTATGTACCTGTACCACTGGCTCCGGAGTTGGCTCCGGATTTTAAGCAACGGAGTACATGGTCTCCGGTATGGGGTTTTGCCCTTCAGGGGTAGTAATGGGCTGGGGTGCTACGGGGGTAACGGGCTCGGGTGTTGGCTCGACCGAAGCGTTAGGATCCCCATGTCGACTTTGCTGATCCTCGACAATCAGGTTTGCCAAGTCAACAATGGGTGCTCCCATCTTCTGCAACACGAGTGCCACCTTGGCGAGAACATCCTTCGTAATTTCTGCTCGGAGGGTTGCTACTTCATCAGGTGGCATCGTTCGGGATTGAGTAGCAACACATTCTTTGCCGAATGCCTTTTTTAACCCCACGCGGACGCCTCCTTTTCCAACTACCCGCCCCCTATGGTCTTTCCCTAAGACCATATGCAATGCGTCAACATTGCCTCTTGTGGTGAACTCCCCCGTAGCTTCTTTTTCCTTCTAGCCCATCTGTTCAAATAAAAACTGACATATATAACAATTAGTATAAGTAAATCAAAGCCAAAAAATACAAAACAAATCAAGAATATACTTAATAATTTCAAAACTCACCACAGCATCAGCAACTTTCTTCGTTCCCGGATCAGTGATTGTAAATTTACCACTTGCATTTCGGGAATGAAGTCCGCAATACCAATCTCGCACCCGATCTCCAGCAGGAGTATTCACGGATACGGAGGTAGTCGTAGATGAGGGCGTGGCTGGACTTTGATTGGGGTATAAACCCGCATCCACCCACTCTTTTTGGACCTCATCGTACGTTTTTTGGCCCAAACGATGGTAAAACTTTCTTTTGCTTGCTGATTCAGAAGCTTTACCACGTTTTTCCTAATTAATGAATAGAAATCGAATATCATATATTAGTTTAATGATTGAATCAGAAGAAGTAAATTCAAATCAAAAGCTATAATATAATATGAAATACATACAACTTCAATGGGACTTGTTCTTTTGGCAACAAAAGCCTCCCATTCCTTCTTTGATATGTGACCCCATATTTCGTAGGGCATCTTTAAAGGTGCTTGCTCTCCACCTTCGTTTCCCATTTTCACCTTTTTGGTTGTACGGGCACGCTTTTTCGTGATCCAGCCAGTTACTAGCTTGGATTTGAAATCTCTGAATCTTTCAGCAACAGCTGAAAGAAACACATTCTTCTTCCCCTCATCGCTCTCGATGTGAAATAGATTCTACAAAAAAAATTTATATTTATTAGTGTCAATTAAATTAATTTTAAAATGAAACTAAATGAATAAAAATAGTAAAGTTGCTTACCACAGTATCGTTCTATAGAGAGTTCTTCAAACCCTCTGGAATCTCGTTCCATGTGTACAATATGCAAATCTTGCGAATACATAGGCCCAGTTGTTTTCCATATTGCCTACGTCATTTTCCACAGGGTTGACCCAATGCATTGTATTCCAAATGCATGGGTTCTGTGACTTTGAGGTTTTTCGTAGGACCTCGCCCTTTTCTTTACTTACCGGTAGTGGGAGCATCCATTGGTGGGGCGTCTTCAGTCTCATAATCATTGTTAAGTGGTGAAGCGCCTTCAGCCATACGCTCGTATCTCACAATTTGGTCCTCTTCAGTGTCATGACTATGTTGCTCACTATCCGAGTTCTCAATCTCAGGTCTCAATCTCGGGGACAATTTCATCTCTGAAAAGATGCATTGTAAATCAGTACCTGAAAAAAAATTATAGATCCATGGTTAATTAAATATATAATTTCTATAACTAAAAATTCTTAATACAACACATGATTCCATATTCAAAATTTTTTCATAAACAAACATTAAGAGACGGAGAGAGTAGTTTTCAAAATACGAAAGAAGCTTTTATATAAATAGAAGTAGACATAACAAAAGTTGGCGGATGCCATTTTAAAGATTATCAACAATAAGCTTTTTTGAGTCAGGACCCTTCATCCCTAGATCCTTAAATTTTTTGTGAAAGAAGTCTACAAGATCTGATGATGACACATTAATGTCACAATAAAAAATAGAACCAGATGCCTGACCGAGAGGAAGCAGATGCAAGCAACAATGACACAAAAATCTATGGAAGGTAGTAATTAGAGCATACCAACCAACAGAAGCTAAAAGGAAGGTCTACTTGGTCTTGGCTACAATCCAAAAATGTCCATTCAGCAGTCAAATTGTACATTATGTCCACAATACACGGGTAGTACTAAACTACTATCCCACTAAGCTAGTGAAAATTGACAACATGATGAGCTCCAAATTAGCCAATTCCAATCATCAACCCAACATCAATTAGACAATAGTCCAAAGATCCTACTGCTATTCTTAGAATCTTAACGAGCTCCAAAATTAAATCATTTAACCTTAGAAATATATGTATTCTAATTCTAATAATTAAAGACAAGTATAACAACAAACCACATTTTTAGCAAAATATGCAAATAATTAACAAACCGCACAAACCAGATTCACAAATAATTACTAAATATGCAAATAATTAACAAACTACATTTTTAACTAAATTACTAAATTACAAGTGAAACAATAAAAATATAAACTTGCAAATTTACAAAACAAATAGATATTACCTTGATTTCGTGGGTTATGTAATAATCTACAAAGGAAAACAAAAATAAAATTTCCCTAATTTTCGTATGTATTGAATTTGCAAAAAACTTATGTCGTGGGTTTATGAGGAAGAAGAAGCAGGAAGAATGAAGAAGCAAATGTCATATGGGTTTAAGGAAAATGAAGAACACAGTAGAGTCGTAACAATCGTGGGATTTGGAGAACTTGAACAGATTGAAGAGAAGAACACAGTAGAGTCGTGAATTTTTGAAGAACTTGAACAGATTTTCGTGGGTTTTTGAAGAAATTTTTGAAGAACTTGAAGAAATTAAAGAACTTGAAGAACAAGAGTCGTGGGTTTATGCGAGAATACAACAGTTATATGAAGGTTTTGAGCAAATGAACGTTGAAACGCGGGTTTTAAATTTTTTTTCAGAAGTAAGGCTATTTGCTGCGGGCTAAGAAAAACCGAAGCATATAAGTGAATATATGCTGAGGGCTACAAAGAGCCGCAGCATATAAGTGATTATATGCTGCGGGCTACAAAAAAGCGCAGCATATAACCACTTATATGCTGCGGGCATCAGTAGAAACGCAGCATTTGTAGTATATTTTTTTCTTTGTTTTTTGCTATTTAATGCTGCGCCTAAGGTAAACCGCAGTAAATGAGACGCACCAGATACGTTTTTTTCCACTAGTGTTAGCCAAACACATAGCCTTTTGTTTATCTCTTACATCATTGTAATACTTCATTGTAAGAGTGTTTTACTCATTTCAAATAATACAAACAAGAAACTACTCACCACGGATGACATAGTCTTCATTGGGTGAACCTCCTTAAATCATTCTATCATTTTGCAATTTTAATTTTTATCAAACGTACGTTAGTCAATTGAAATCGTTAACGTTCATCTAAGTTCTTAACATCGTATCGATATTGAAAAATTATTTTAATTGGTATCAGAGCCAAGTTGATTATACGGTGATTAAGGAGTCGTTCTTGGTGAAACATGTCCTCAATGAAGCTTGACATAGAGAAGTTTGATTGAAGTGTGAACTTTGGCTTATGGCAAGTCAAAATGAGAGTCATTTTGATTCAAAATGGTGTGCAAAAGGCCATTGATGGTGTAGACAAAATGCCGGAAGGGATGACCGCGGCAAGATGGGAAGAGATTGATTCAAAGGCACTATCGACAATCCCACTTTGCCTTTCCAATGAAGTGCTAAGAGAGGTTGTTAAAGAAACCACAACTAAAGGGTTAAGGGAGAAATTGGAATCACTCTACATGGCCAAGAGTGTTACCAATAGGCTACTTTTGAAAAGTAGACTCTACAATCTACGTTTGGAGGAAGATAAACCTTTAAAACCTATCTCCAGGTTTGAAAAAGAATCTCATATCTTTGGGTACTCTTGATAAAATCGGGTGTAGAATCACTTGTGAAGGTAGAGTTATGAAGGTTGCTAGAGGATCACTTGTTGTGATGAAGAGGAAGATGAATGGGAGTTTGTATGCTCTTGAAGGTTCAACTATCTTCGACTCGGCGAATATTTTCACAAATACAATGTCCGAAGATGAAACAAAGGTTTGGCACTTGAGACTTGGTCACATGGGAGAAAGAGGTATGTTTGAACTCTCTAAACAAGGTTTATTTGATGGCAAAAAGTTCGGGAACCTTGGGTTTTGCGAACATTGTGTTTATGGGATACACAAGAGGGTTAGTTTCAAACCCGCCATACACAACACTAAGGGGATCCTTGATTATATTCATTCCGATTTGTGAGGGCCTTCAAGAAATCTCTCCCTTAGTGGTTGTACCTACTTGTTGACCTTCATTAATAATTTCTTAAGGAAAGTTTGGTGTTACTTCATTAAACACAAAAATGAAGTATTTGATGTTTTCTTAGAATGGAAGAAAATGATAGAGAAAAAGACCGGTAGGAGCATCACGACCTTGAGAACCGATAATGGTCTTGAATTTGTTGATAATAAATTTCTTCAATATTGTGCTAGTGAAGGTATTGTGAGACATAGAACTTGTGTAGGGCGTCCTCAACAAAATGGTGTTATGGAGAGGATGAATAAAACGTTGTTGGAGAGGGCTCGGTGTATGCTAAACCAAGCCAAATTAGGGAAGCAATTTTGGGCCGAAGCAGTGTCTACGACAATGTACTTGATCAATCGCTCACCTTATACTCCCTTGAAATTCAAATCACCATAAGAAGTGTGGTACAACACTCCAGTAAATTATTCTAGTCTTAGAGTCTTTAATTGTTCGGCTTATATTCATATAAATGATGGAATGTTAGAACTTAGGGCTAGAAAATGCATATTTGTGGGATATGGAGTGGGTGTGAAGGAGTATAGGGTGTGGTGTAATGAGTCAAAATGAATAATAACCTCTAGAGATATTGTATTTGATGAAAAAAACATGGTAGTCTCTAGTGAAGATAAATTCATAGAAAAAGATATTGTTGATATTGTAAATCCCATTAATGCATAAGAGGAGGTTCAACCTCCCAATATTGATGAAAATGAAAATGATGATGATATTCAACAAAGATCTCCTCCTTTGTCCACAATAAGGCAAAAGAGGAAGATCGTGGCTCCAAGTAGGTACATTGAAGAGTGTGATTATGTTGCATATGCTCTCAACATTGCTAGCCAAGTCGAGGGGTTGCATGAACCAAGTACGTACAAGGAGGCTATGGCCTTAAATGACTCAAGCAAATGGTTGATAGCCATGAAGCAAGAGATGGAATCACTTGCAAAGAATGAAACTTGGGATATCGTTGAAGCACCAAAGAAAAAGAAGATCGTTGGGTGCAAGTGGATATTCAAGAGGAAGGAGGGTCCTTCTAGTGGTGTTCCTCCCATCTACAAAGCAAGGGCAGTAGCTAAGGGATACTCCAAATTGAGGGTGTCGATTTTCATGAGGTATTTTCACCGGTCATGCAGCGCTCTTCTATAAGGGCACTACTTGCTTTGGTGGCGATGGAGGATTCGGAGTTGCATCAATTGGATGTGAAAACGGCGTTTCTTCACGGTGAAGGTCATGTGTGTAGATTGAAAAGATCATTGTATGGGTTGAAGTAATTGCCAAGGCAATGGTACAAGAGGTTCGATTCTTTCATGATTTCACATGATTTTGTTAGAAGTTCTTATGATAGTTGTGTTTATCTTAAGAAACTTAAAAATGGTTCTTTATTGTATTTGCTCTTATATGTTGATGATATGCTAGTAGCATGTAATTCTTTGTTTGAGGTGGAGAACTTGAAATAGTTGCTTTTAAGTGAATTTGATATGAAGGATCTTGGTGAAGCCAAGATGATTCTTGGAATGGAGATTTTGAGAGACCGGGCTAAGGGTGTCTTATACCTTAGTCAAAGGAAGTACATTGAGAAAGTTGTGCAACGCTTCTCCATGGATGATGCGAAAGGTGTGTCTACTCCTCTTGCCTCTCATTTTAAATTAACCAAGAGGTTCTGTCCACAAACAAAGGCGGAAGAAGAGCAAATGGTAAGAATTCCGTACACTAGTGTCGTTGGTAGTGTGATGTATGCCACGATATGTTCTAGACCCCACATTGCTCATGCGGCGAGTTTGGTAAGTAGATATATGTCTAATCCGGGGAAGGGACATTGGGAGGCAGTTAAGTGGTTAATGAGGTATTTAAAATGTACTTCTAATGTTTGTTTCTTATATGGGAAGGATTCAAGTGAGCTAACCGGGTTTTGTGATTCGGAATATGGAGGTGATCTTGATAATAGAATATCTACAAGTGAATTTGTGTTCACATTGGGTGGTTCGATGGTAAGTTGGCAATCATCGTTATAAGATGTGGTTTCTCTTTCAACAACCGAAGTTGAGTACATAGCCATTGCCAAGTCATTCAAAGAAGCAAAGTGGCTCAAAGGTCTTGTTGGTGAGATGTGCAACAAGGTGCGTTCGATAGGTGTGCATTGTGATAGTCAAAGTGCAATGCACTTGGCTAGAAATCAAAATACATTTCATAGAAGATCCAAACACATTAATATCCAGTATAACTTCATCCGAGATGAAGTTGAGCACAAAAGGGTGGTTTTGAAGAAGATTGATACTAGTGAAAACCCGGTCGACATGATGACAAAGCCATTGCCTACAACCAAGTTTGAATTATGTATTGACTTGGTTGGTCTATCTCCTTGCTTTAAGTAATGCCCTTTTGGGGCATTTGAGGTGTTTATGTCATTTTAAGCTTGTTTTGTATTCTTGTAAGATGAAGTGAATTGATGAATGCTTTGACTTGGGTGAACTCAAGTCAAGGTGGAGATTGTTATGAATGGTGTGACTTGAGTGCACAATTGATGTGTGCATTCATGAGTGACTCATGGGATGGAATCCTATGGATGAGTTGAATGGGTGTATTAAGTTATCACTTAATGTTTGTGATTTATGATGGTGGTTAAAGTGTGGATTAATTCATGAGATATGAAGGTAATGAAGTAGGACTTAATCATGGAGTTATGAGGCTTAATGAAGAAATTGAAAAGATGCTCTACTATGTTAGGTCGAGCAAAACTATGAGAGCCCTCTGAAGGCCGCTCGACCGAGCGAGCTCTAGGGTGGGTCGAGCGACCAAACAGAATGTATCCAGTAGCTTCCTGTAGTCCGCTCGACTAGGCTGCTCGACCCAGCGAGCCACTACTTTGGTCGAGCGAACCTTCTGACGTTCCTAGGATACTGTTTTTTGTCTCTTCAATTCCTTGGAGTTGTTTCATTGTCATTAATTAATAGCTTTAATGTATTGAATGTTACTTAGTGTGATCTCCGCTATAAATAGGAAGCTCATTTGTTCATTCATAGAAATATATCAAACACAAACCCCTTAGCTAAACTGATAGCCTTTTGTTTATCTCTTACATCATTGTATACTTTATTGTAAGAGTGTTTTACTCATTTGAAATAATACAAACAAGAAACTACACACCACGGACGACGTAGCTATCATTGGGTGAACCTGTGTCATTTTGCAATTTTAATTTTTATCAAACGTACGTTAGTTCATTGAAATCGTTATCGTTCATCTAAGTTCTTAACATCGTATCGATATTGAAAAATTATTTCAATTGGTATCAGAGCCAAACCACAATTTCCATTCTTGGCATGTTTAACTTTTTCTTCTTCTTTCGTTTAAATTCTATCTTTTTGATCTTATTCTCTCTTTTCCATGTTTGCTTCAAATATTCCAAATTCTCTCTTATTTTTCTCTCTCTAAAAACTATTATGACTTTTCAACATCATCATCATGTGTGAATTCATATTGTATAATCGAGTATGTACTTTACCATTTAGAGATAAAACAATAACCATCGACGTTTTTCTTTTATTGGTCCAGAAGTACCAACAAGATCACCACGTATACTCATATGTTGTAAGAAACTACTTGCGTATTACTTTTAAGGTGTATATATGACCAAATGCAGCTTGTATAAATAAAAATCATGATACTTTAATTGCCTTATTCAAGTAAATAACACTATGAAGACATATGTACTTCGTACGATTAACTTAAGTTCCAAGTAATATTGTGAAGACATATATACGTTCATATGTACCAATTTAAACTAAAGCGTCTTCCTCTATGACCTTTAGTTGGATTTTGATCAACTATTCAAAATTTACTAAATTCTTTAGTTGCCTCTTTGTCCCAGTCTAGTTACTTGTTACTCGTTTCGTTTTGTTTATTTATCTACTCATCGTATTATTTATATTATCTCAGACCTATTTTTGCTAGTGTTGTTTTTTTTTTGGCATATTGTTCACTCTTGAGGCAACAATGTCATTCATATTATGTCACTAATATTTCATCTTTATGCAGGTCTCTATTTTTATCTAAACAATAACATAAATAAACTTGTTAAAATGTATTCTTTGTAATGTATAATTCTAAAATAGAATTACTTCTTATTATTTTTATTGTGAACTATTCTTTTATAATTCATTCTTATGTCCACATTTCTCATGTTCCACTCTACTTAATCACATTTTTTAATTGACACTCCTTAAATTTAATGCTGAATTAAAGGTAAATTACGTCCATACACACCAATTTATTTTTAATAGGTTTATCACTCAAACTAAAACTAAATCACTTTCTACATAATAAATAAACAATTAATCATTTAGTTATTGATCTCACTTACTTTTATGTTCTTTTTAAACTTAAAAAAATATAATGTACAATTTTATTTGGAAAAATTACGCCGAATAATCCAGTTTTAATCTTTTCTTACAATAATTCCGACTTTTAGTTAACTACGAATAATCTCAATTTTAAGGTAATTATTACCTAAGAATATTATTGTCTAAATGATGATCGATTTTTGCCGGTTAATTGCTAAAAAAAATGAAAATTAAAATTAAAAATTTAATATTAAAAATAAAAAGTTAAAATCAAAAAGTAAACTTACTTGATTTCTCTTAAAGTTTTTTACTTTACAATTTTTAATAATTTAATTTTGTATTTATTTCTTTCTCAATTTTTTAAGCAATATGACTTATTGTATAGGTAAAAGGTTCACATTATTAGCTAGCACCCCTTATTATTATGATTATTTATATTTAATCAAAAATTAATTTTATTGTAAAAAAATCAGTAAAAGATTAAATTATTCTAGATAATTTTTCCATTTTATTTTTATTATGAATTGGCCCTTACACCTGAATTGAATCCTCCATTAAAATTGTAATTGCATTCTCTCCATCACATCCATAAAGTCACTACTTTGTAAAAGTCTGTATAGACTTGTTGCGAACTATTTTAGTGTTTACCAACCTAATAACCACAAGTATAGTATTTTTCAATGATTGTACTTGATTATACTTGTCAAGCAAATATACTTATTATTTTAAAACCTTTCAAGATTAAAGCATATTAAAACAATGTAGACCAGGTGCATACATGACTTTCTCTACTCCTTTACCTTCCATCTGATTAACATTAAATGTTGCCAATTATTCTTTTTCTCATTTACTTACTACCAAACTTTGAAATTAAGTACAGAACAATATTAATGAAATTTTTGAACTCAAAACATATCTTAAATGAGATAGTTTTAAGGTCAAATTATCTTTATTAGGCTAGCTTATGTATATTTAGTGTGTTAAAGAGATCACTTATAATTTTAAAATGATTAATTAACGAAATATACTAATTATATGAGCCCACTTTATGGTGAGACGGTCTCATACAAGACAAGTTATAGAACCTATTACAAATAATCAATTTAGACCTTAAAGTTATCATTTTTGGCATCATGACATATGTACTAATGGATGAATCAAACTCAAAAGTTAAAAAAATCAATTTAGACTTTAAAGTTATCATTTTTAACATTTAAGTAATTAATTTCAACTTAAAATAAAATTTAAATAGATTAATTATAATAAAAAATATTAGTTTTGATCTAATAGTGATCAATTTTGACATTAAACTGATCAATAAAGTGATCAATTTATATTGATAAGTTTATGACCTTAACTGGATCAATTATAATATTTTTTAAAGTCTTTAAATTCTATGTTAAAATGATTAATTCAGATCGAAAAGTGATCAATTTTAACATTAGAGTAGACAACTTTAACTAAATAACCAATAATTTTAAAAATGATCAATTACAACCTTAAAGTGACCAATTTAGAGCTTATAGTGCTAAATTATATATCATCACATGTATAGTTATCAATTATAAAAAATAATCTTAAACGAGTTTATTAGAACCTTAAAGAGATCAATTATAATCTTACAGTGGTTAATTATGACTTTCAAGTTATAAATTATATAGGATCAGTTATAACTTTTAAATGAAATTAATTTTAATCTTAAAAATATTAAATATAATCTTAAATTAATCAATTAACGATTATGTGTTGTAAAAAATTATGATTAGCTGATTAGACAATTAGTCTCGCAATAAGACGGTATCTAATAAGACCTTATATTTCCTTTTTACCTTTTCTATGGCCTTTCAGCCTTAGAAATATGCTAGTTGACCCAACATAGGTGAGCCCACACAAGTCCTACCTATCTTTAATTTGTCCTAATAGTCCCAAAACAATATGGGCCCCATGATCATTGTTTTGTGGGGCCTTTTCTAAGAGATCATAGTTTGTAGGTCCTACCATTTTCTAAATTGAACTCAAAACGGTTGCAATGGGCAATTTTTCAGATTGAGCAATGGCTCTCATAATATTGGACCATTTGACGGTCACATTAGACAAAATATTTCAATCATCAAAACTTTTGTTGTTGTTAACCCCCATTTTTTAGGATTAATTTACTTGTGCATTACTTATTTTTCAAAATAACCTTTCTTTTCTTGTTTCCAAATAAAACCTTTCTATTTCATTGATCATATATTGATGTTAAACAATGACCCTCTTATAAATTAATTATTATTAAAAAATATACATTAAATTTAAGAAATTATTAAAATGAAGAAACATTCATCATATATTCCATCACACTCTAACTTTAATAATACACTATTTCAATTCTAAATATTTTTAATTGGACTTTGTTGTAAATAATGTTTAAGTTGATATTAATAAAATTTACTTTAAAACGAAGCAAATAAAATCCTACTTGACTATATTTTAACTTATAGATTAAGAAAACGAACAAATAAAAAGTGATTGTTGAGTAGTACCGAAAAACAATTGAGACATGTAATCTGAATAGAGGAGTAATAAATTACTTTATATCCTATTAAAAAGTGCTATGATTAGTTATGTTTCCGTATTTTAAAATTGACACTATACCATTCCATCAATTAACATTTACATATTTAATTTCTTTTTTGATTTCACCACAAATTTTAAACATTTATTTCATTCTACCTAAATATAAACTATAAACATAGAGTGAAAGTAAAACAGTGTCCTTGTAACAAATATCATAGTATTGAGTAAAATAATTATAATTATTAGTATAAAAAATATGAGAAAATTTTATATAGATTTGCTCTATACTATATTTCTGTGCACTCACCTTAAAATGTATAAAATAATAGATTTATGCATTTAAGATGTATAATTAAGTACACTCTTTAAAAATATTTTTTAGTTTTAAAATAGTACATACTAAAATAATAAGGACTAATTAAGTAGAAAACTTTTAAAAAATATACAATGAATCTAAGGATTCAACTTTTGGATACTAAGATTGAGAAACAATGACCTAATAATAAAATAATGGGTATTATAAATTATACAATGAATATGAGTATTTTAGCCTTTTGATTTAAACATAAAGAAACAATGACCTTATAATAAAATAATTAATGGTTAAATTATACAATGAATTTAATAAGCTTTTTGATATTAAGATGGAGACACGAACCCTAATAGGTAGGCTTTAAAACAAAAGGTTAGTAGCTAATGAGACAATAATTTCCATCATTTAAGCATTATTTGAGAAAAACTATTGTTAATATTGATTAGACAAATAATTAATTATCTCAAGGTGTTAATTAGCCGTGGCGTGACTGCGGACCTATTCATTAGGAATTTTTAAAATCGTTATATTTTCCGCAACCCAAGAGAAAAAGTAGTGTACACTATTGTTTTATACTACACTAGTTCAAAAGTAAGATACTACTTCCTCCGTTCCATAATACTTGCTACATTTTCTATTTTTGGCAATTTCATATTACTTGTTATATTTCCGTTTTTAGTAATAAAACAATCATTTAAAGTTCTATCTACCCCTATTTTTATCGTACTCTATACTCTATAATAAAATATATACTATACTCTATAAAGTAACCTAACAACCTATTTTTCCTTTTTCTTTTTCAATTAACAATAATAAAATATTATACTCTATAAAATAAACAATCAGCTACAGTGTAGGTCAATCACTTTTCTTAATTCCCGTGCCCATGCAAATGTAACAACAATTATAGAACGGAGGAAGTACTTACTACTACTTTTTAGAGCTTGGGAATATTTTCTTTTTCAATTTATTTGTCACATTTTAATTTTATTTAAAAGTACTACAGAATCAGAAGGAGAATTAAAGTGTGCAAGTTCTTAATATTACAACTAATGTGTTTAACTTGGTAAAAGCATGATCAACTTATAGCTAATATCTGATTTTATTGACTGGTTTGACTAGTTGATTTTATTGACCAGTGTGACTAGCTTATTTAAACTCTGCTATTCTGAGCAGCTTGTTCGGAAACAGATTATTCATAACAATAAGTTGTTTAACTAATTAATTTACCAAATATTGACGTTGAATTGTTTGATCACTCTATTTGTATTAAAATAAGTTAAAATTATTTAATAATTTATTTTGCAGAATAGCTTTGTGTGTTTCTAATAGCAAATGATAAGTTTTAAATTTTTTATGAGAAGTCATAAGACATTGATAATGATAATGAATTCTAATAAAAATAGATCTAGAAATTACGTTTAACTTTTGTAATTAGAGTATCAAAACTTAAAATTGATCAATATCATAGTCTCATTTCCTCCATCAATATGCTCAATCAGGATATGATCAAATTGAGAATTTTGTTCCCAATTTTTTAGTCTTACCTTTACACACCTTCAAACAAATAAGAAATTGCTATTGAAAAAGTCTCATTTTAAAGTCTAACTAATCATATTTTTACTATACACTCTCTCATTGACTAAAAACACTTTTATATTATATTTAATTAATGTTTTTGAAAGAAATAGATGAGAGACGGAAAAGAAGGAAAGGAAAAATAAGAGAATATTTAATGTATTTTTCTTTCAAATTTTACCTAATACATTCAAAGAATTTATTTAGTTAAAATGTGAAATACATTCATCCTTTAATTTTCTTTCCTTCCTTCACATATTCATACTCAAATAAAGAAAATAAAATATCTTTTTTTTTTTTTCATTTCAATATATTATTACAATCTTAATTGAAGTTAAAAAGAAACACCATATCTTTTTCAAGTTAAGACACAAGTCACAACATTCAACGAGAAAAAGTTGATGTTATGTACCATATAGTATGGTCATCTCTCACTAAAAATTTATATGCTCTCATTTACTTGTCATTTCCTTCTTGAAGTGTATGTATGGGAATTGGTAGCCTTATAATAATAAAAAAAAAGTCTACACTTGAGAACCTAATAGTGTTTATGATTGACGAGTCCTACGTACAGTTGTGGATTGTGATTATGGAGTATCTGTAATTATTGTTATATCCTTCCTTCCATATGCACATGTAATCCAATCATTTGAAACTTATTACTAATTTTTTACACATGCATAGCCATTGTTCATCAACCATCCAACAAGAGGGTAAGGTGCATGGGAAAGACAATTAATATTATAAATTTTAATGGTTACACTATTTCTTTAATATATTACTAATAATATGAGTTAGTAATAAATACGATATATCATGAGTTTTGTATTTGTGAATGATTTGAGATTGCTTTGTGTATACTGGATTAGTATTGATAGATGAGATGAAATAAAAGATGATAAAAAAAATAAAGAAAGAAAGTTAATATGGAATACAATTAATATACGCATAGTAAATGTAATTATATATATGTTACGAAGGAGGACAACAGAGTTACGAAGGAGGACAACCTTTAATTCCCAAAAAAACAACGGAGTT
Source organism: Amaranthus tricolor (assembly GCF_026212465.1). Classification (NCBI taxonomy): domain Eukaryota; kingdom Viridiplantae; phylum Streptophyta; class Magnoliopsida; order Caryophyllales; family Amaranthaceae; genus Amaranthus; species Amaranthus tricolor. The sequence goes on from NC_080055.1 coordinate 16,074,860, forward strand.
GAGTTGACTCCTTAATCGATACATCGTTTTATATGTTACGAAGGAGGACAATATTGTTTGTTTATTATTGATCAAGTAAATGTAATTATCCATGTCTACGTAGCATGAAACGTAAGTTCAATTAACCCATTTGTTATATTTTGGCAAACATATTTTTGCCTTGTTCGCCCACATCCCAATGGCTACTAAAATATCCAAAAGTACGATTTCTATCTACTATTTTGGTAAATTCTCACAATATATGACATGATATTTTAATTAATTTTATTACCTAAGTTGCATAAACTTTGACTATGAAAGAGGTGAATACGAAAACTTTATAGCAAAGAGTTGATCCATAAGGAGAGTGTTGACAAAATGGGGATAATTCGAGTAGTGGGATGTTCATATCATCGACCTTTAAAGCATAAACTCTCGTCTTCATAGATTATAAACCTACCACTTTGCCTTCATTAGACTATGATCTTAACTTGACTGATTTAGGGCCTAAGCTCTAAAACATCATGATTGTCGTAAGGAAGAAGCTAAAATGGACAAGGCACTCAATTTAGCCTCAAGCTCCCCTTCTCGAATTACCTTCTTGTTTGTTTAGAAATTTCATATACTAGCTCAATAAATGAGTTCAAAGAATGACTTGATTTCCTACTCAAAGGATCAAGCTCCCTTTCCCATTATAGTTTTACACTTTTACTCAAGGCGTATTCATTCAAAAATTCGAACCACCTCATCTCATACATATTTAACTCACTTTGAATATAAAGATACTTCAAACTCTGATGGCCTGTAAAAATCTTACATTTAGCACCATACAGATAATGTCTTTATATTTATAATGGAAAAATGATTTCGGTTAACTTTAAATCGTGACTAGAATAATTCAGCTCGTGTGGTTTTAACTAGTAAGATGCAATAGACGTAACCTTACAATCCTGCATAAGCACACAACCCAAAATTTTTCTTGAAGGATCAATATTTACAAAATAATTCAACGAAGGATCAGATAGAATTCTCAGAACACTCGAAATTTCCTCCTTTATGAACGAGGTCATTGGTCAAGCTATATGTGAAAAATCTTTAACAAACCTTTTATATTATCAACCGAACGCAAGAAAATATTTGACTTAGTGATCTTTTATCGTTTGACCCTGTCACAAACAAACTCAATCTCGGAAGATCTACTAAAGTCCCCTGCTTAGACGAAAAGTGTCCCAATAAAGCCACCTTCTCCGGCCAAAATTCACACTTGGATAGCTTTGCGGATACAATAATACTCCCATAATGTCTAAAATATAACACGCAAGGGTTCCTTGTATTCTTGTGTATTCCACAGCAAGTCTTAAAGACAGTCTTTGGTATATCCTCATCAGAATTCCTCAGCGTGTAAAGGCCCAGACCTAAGATCTATTTTTGAGAATAGTACAACACCGTTCAACTAATTGAATAGGTTGTCTTTCCTTGAAGTAAATATTTATTCCTAATCACAGATTCTTACTTGAGACCGTCTTTATAAGAGATGCGTCTCAAATGGGCCGGCCCATTATTACTTAGAAAAAAAACTTAAAAAATACGCACTGTGTAATTTTATTTGGAGTTGGTGTTATAACCTATTGATGTTGGTATTATAACACGTTATAGTTAGTATCTTAACTTATTAAGTTGGTATCTCCAAATAACTTATAATACCAACTTTAATTGGTTATAACACCAATTCCAAATACCAACTTTAATAGGTCATAACACTAACTTCAATAGGCTATAACACCAACTCCATATAGGTTCAATTGCGTGCGACACTTTTAATTTTTTTTTTAAATTATTGAAAATGTGGGCTGGGCTCTTTTGAGAGGCGTCTATACTATAGACGGTTTCTCAAGAGAGAGCCTGATTCTTAATAGTTATCTTGTTCAACTCTCTATAATCGAAACACTACCTCGGACTACCATACTTCTTCATAAACGAAACAACTAGTTTCTATTTCAGTTCTCCTAACTAATTTTTTAATCTCAAGAACAAATGGTACAAGATATCCCTAACCAGAGCGTACGCACATGCAAAACTAAAACCAAGCAGAAGGTTAGCATTGATTGGAAACTAAAAAAAACACCAAAAACAAAATTTAGAAGAGTAAAACAAAAACAAATATTATTTCAATTAAGTCCCTAACCAAGATTCAACGCTAAAATCCTAAGCTCTAACTTAGTAAGACATGTAGGGGTTGAACCCAAATAAAGTGTTAGATGAGTTTATATTTTTATCCTTAGTTTACTTCATACCAAAAACTAAATATTTTATGCTTGTGATCATCGATATTAACATAGTCTCTTAACATTTATTCATGCATCCCAACTTTTCACTCTATGCAATTATATCAATTCAACCATAAAAACCACATTTTATTTCGTAATATTCATCTAATTCCATAAAAAATTATAGAAGTTTGCTTTGTTCAAGGATCGAACTTACAACCCATTACCCAATACCCAATTCAATTTCTCTTATGCAGTCCTGCTATTCCTCGGGTAGTACTACTCTTTGACGGCCACCGCGACTATATATATATATATATATATATATATATAAAACATAAGAATCTAAACTAATGTTATATATGTATATACATGTACAATCTACTACCTTACGCAAAAATTCGGTTGAAACGCATTGATCTAGCTTGTCCTTTATTTCATCGATGACTTGATGCATGTCAAGGAACGAAAATCCAACACTGTAGTTAAACAAAACACAAAACATAAGCAAATCACAAAAAATATGACTCAAACTAATATTGCGACTTATATCGAATTAACTTATTCAAATTAATTACAAATGACACATGAAATCGATCAACAATATATAAATTAAAATTCTTTCTAAAATCATCACTTTAACACACCACAATCATAGGCAAAATCATCCAAATTACCAATTTGTTGTACATACCAAGCTTAATATTACAACAAAAATAATATGCCTTAAACCTAAAATTCATACTTATACATTCTACTACTATTTGCAATCAAATACAACACAATTTCAATACGTCTTAAACTTTAAAATTCATACTTATACATGCACAATACTATAATTTTTCTATCATCATATATCCATCAACTAGTCAAATTACCAACATTCCAAGTGATATTCAAATAACTAGCATCAAAAAATGAGAAATTCGTGGTACAACCCATGATTTAATCCACATAACAAAAACAATTGATAAAAGCACAACATATGATTTAAGTCATAACAAAAACAAACTTAGAATTACTAACTTAGATTCACGTAACATAAACAAACTTTTAATTACAAACTTAGATTCACATAACCAAAACAATACATAAAAGCACAACCCATAATTTAATCCATAAGAAAAACAAACTTAGATTCACATAACACAAACAAAATAAGATTCACATAACACAAACAAACTTAGATTGTTTACAAAACTTAGAATTACAAACTTAGATTCACATAAAAAAAATAGTACATAAAAGCACAACCCATGATTCAATCTATAACAAAAACAAACTTAAATTCACATAATACAAACAAACTTAGATTGTTTACAAAACTTAGAATTACAAACTTAGATTCAAATAACAAAAACAATCCATAAAAGCACAACCCATGATTTAATCCATAACAAAAACAAACTTAGATTCACATAACACAAACAAACTTAGATTGTTTACAAAACTTAGAATTACAAACATAGATTCACATAACAAAAACAATCCATAAAAGCACAACACATGGTTTAATCCAAAACAAATTCATACTTATAAACAATAAAAAACTTATACACAACATATGTTCAAAGGCTGAAGCTTGAATAAACCCTAAAATACCATGAAGCTTGAAAAACTAAAAGGTTGAAGAAATTATACCTTAGATTGTTTAAAAAGCCCTCATATCATATGCTTCTAAGAAAAGGTTCAAATACCTTCACATACCTTGCATCAAAAAACGAAGACAACAATAAATACCATTACCATCAAAAAACCTAAGTGAGATTCAAATAACTAGCATACAAAAACTAAGCTCTAGAAAACCATGAAACTTGAAAAACTAAAAAAACAAAGAAGAAGAACAAAAATTTTCGTGGGTTTTGAAGAAGAAATTATACCTTAAAAAACGACGCCCTAAAAAATTGCGTGAGTTTTGAAGAAGAAGAAGAACAAAAATTTTCGTGGGTTTTGAAGAAGCTAAAGATTGAAGAAGAAGAAGAGGAAGAACAACATATTTTCATGGGTTGGAGAAGAGGGTTGAAGAAGATGAAGAGAGAAATGAGTTGTATGAATGTGTTCTATGAATGAAGGCGCATTTTGAAAACAAATAATATATTTTCGGGGGTTTTGAATGTGCTAAATGAATGAAGGCGGGATTTTATCAAGAAAAAAAAGATAGAGTATATGCTGCGGTTCTCAAAGAACCGCAACACATAACACATTATATGTTGCGGTTCTTGTGTTATGTGTTGCGGTTCTCGGAGAACCGCAACATATACCCTATTTTTTTTGCCTAATTTTTCTACTACTTTTATGCTGCGTTTTTGTAGAACCGCAGCATATGTTGCGCAACACATAAGGTGTTTTCCACTAGCGAATAAACAATAATGTCTTAAAGCATATCGCATATAAGGGTTAGTTACTGCGTGTACGTATCTGTAAACATCACTGCAGAATCAAAAGTCACAAAAATCACCCAACTAAAGTTCTATCTTCCTCTTATGAATTGGGCACCTGTATGAGTTAAAGGTAGAACTAATAAGTCCACTTATCTACTTGTCATACCAACTAAATATCAAAGTAATCACTATCATCCATTTAGGATAAGTATCCAATTACTCTAGCACGTACACATCTCATTCAACATCCATCATAATCGTTAATTCAACAGTAACACAATTCTTTCCATCACTTTAAGAATAAAAGGTTTATGAGAATCGTTCCTTTACGTCAACAAAATTTGAATTATATCGATTCACATTGTTTTAAAATAAAATAACAATTCACACTTAATTCTTACAATGTTAATATTACACTAATATGATGGTAATGAAAAATCTTAATGTTATCGAATCGAGATATCATTCAGTACATTCTCCCGTAGCTAGAAAAACTACAATCAAAGCATCACTACAAGTAACTTTAGCAACCATCAATGATAAATTGTCATTATGCTCATAACCTTATTTATAACTTCGATTACATCCTAACAAGTGTACTTATAATCAACCAACAATAATTAACAACTATTACTCCTAACGAAGAACCAAAATCACTTTCATAAGTCAACTACAATCATAACCATTACCAAGGATCACTATCACAACAATAATCTACCAAACTAAGTCTTAAGACAACATATAGGGTTATCCAATCAATCATCACACCACCAAATGTAGCATAATAGAAGCACACACCATTAATAATTTAATACCTAAATCAAACCCTAATCAAATCATGTTCAAAGACAACACCTTTAGCTACTACCCATAAGAAGATTTGATAAAATTAATACACAATCAACCCAATACTCATAAACTTGGCAAATTTTAATTAAAACAAGAAATTAATTTATTAGGGGAGGTAGAAGATGGCTTACAATGGGGAAACAAGAGAAGATGGGAGGGGAGACAAGTGTTTAATGTGGTGGTGGTGATACAGACAGGACAAGGCACTAGCGGTGGAGCTTGGTGGTAGTGCAGGCAGTCACTGCTGGTGGTGAACGCATCAACTGCTGCTGTTTGGAGTGTCTGCAGCCGGCTGCTGCCGTGCAGGGGCGAGGATCGGCTGGTGCTGCTGGTTATGGGGGAGGAGGCGTGGCCTGTCTGGTTGTGGGGGGAGGAGCAGCTGTTGGTCTGGTTGTGGGGGAGGAGGCTCAGACAATGAGGGAGAAGGAAGAAACGAAAACACGTGGTTTTGTGAGTGCGAGAAAAATGAGAGATCTCCCTTGTAACCCTAACTCACCTTTCATTAGGGTGAACCCTCTAGCAAGACCTAACTAAGAAACCCAACTTTATTGTTCTCAAAAATTTAATAAAGATAATAATTATAATTCGAACCTCTTTATTTTAGTAATCGCAACTCTATTTTTTAATATAATTATTTTTGAACATTTAGATTCGTATATGACAAAAGTCTATTAAACCTCGAAAATAATTTAATATAATTATTAAATCCCAAAAAATTATTATGGTGGTAAAATAATGACATAATCAAATGACGGGGTGTTACAACTCATAATAATGCATTAAAGACTCTGATGGATTTTAAGAAGGATAAGACCTCAATTATTGCTATCTTTAAAAAAACAACTCAATATGAAAGTGACCATGATGAAACTAGTTTATTTGCTCATATAGATGTTGTTAGGTATTTGTTGTTTCAAGGATTGGTATTTCGCGATCGCGATGAATCTGAAAGATCCTTGAATAAAGGTAATTGTCTTCGCTTGTTGAAAGTGATAGCAAAAAGGGATTTAATGCATGCATTGTTATGTTGGAGAATGTTCCTAAAAAGTGTCAATTAACATCTCCAAAAATACAAAAGGATCTTGTTAATGCTTGTGCAAGAAAGACTATGAAGAAGATAATTGAAGAATTAAATGGTGGTTTTTTTGCTATTCTTGCCGATGAATATGCAGTCATTATTGTTATAGAACAGTTGAGTCTTTGTTTAAGATATGTTGATAAGAAAGGAATAGTGAAAGAGCGATTGTTTGGCTTAGTTCATATGGGTAACACTACTTCTCTAACTCTCAAACTTGATATTAAATCTTTGTTAATGAAACATTCTTTAACTATGTTTAGAATTCGAGGGCAAGGTTATGATGGTGCTAGCAATACGAGAGGTGCAATTGGTGGCCTTAGAACTTTAATGTTGTATGAATCTCCAAGTGCATATTATATACATTGTTTTGCTCACCATCTTCAACTAACACTAGTTGTAGTTGCATCTAAAACTGATGATTACGCTTGGCTTTTTGAATCACATGTTAGCTTGTTAAATTTTGTAAATTCGTTTAAAGACAACAAGAAGGGGTGAATTGTTGTTTGAATTAGTTTAAGCGTTTTTGCCCTATTTTGCGGAATCGAAACTTGAACTTGTAAGCAAACTTTGAAAGAGACACACAAAATATTACACGGAAATCTTCTAAGCCTAAATAGAAGGAAAAACCATGACCCCCAGAATTTCTAAATACTTCACTATGTTTAGGCAATTCGTTACAATTAAATAAAACACACTCAACTAGGCCACCTTGAGTTTCTCTTTAAACTCAGTTTTTCTCACGCTTCTCTCTGAAGCTCTATTTCACCCCTAGACTTCCCCAAGTCTAGTTACTAGATTTCTCTCAAAAATCCTTTACAATATACAAAACCTAAGGATAATATTAATTAAATTGCACAAAAAATATTACTAAGTTAATTGGTAATGAAAAGCAATGTAAGTATCCAGATACACAAAAATAAAAAATATAAACGCTAAAAATAAATCCTTTTATATTTAACAAATAGTCACGTAGCATTTTGAAAAAAGTAACTACCCACTTAATTCCTTGATCCTAAAATAAAGGAGGAATGGGTACTATGTTTTTTCAAATAGTAAACTACGGTTTTTGTTTTAATAAATAAGGCATATTGAATTTTTCAAACATAAAAACCTATTAAAACAAGCCTTATTAAGTGGAGAAAAAATAGGAGAACTTTTCTCAACTACTTTAGCTAGTGACTGTTATTAGGTTATTTATATTTAAATTGTTTTTGCCAATTAACTTCCAATTTAATTATGCAACTAACTAATTTTACCCACACAATCAACTAGAAAAACAAGAATCTTCTTTCTTCAGAATTTCTCAGTTGACGCTAAATTACCAGACTTGAATCCTAGTAACAATGAACTGTCTCTACTCATCAACAAGAACTGTCAGACTATCAACTTAAGAACAGTAGATCTCCTGTCTATACTTTGACATCTTAAAGCTGACCATTTGTCTAACTTTACCTTCTTGGATATCTTAGACACTTACAAAGTTCTTTGACCAAGTTTTTAGGTACTATCAACAATCCTACTCCGGACCAGATATTGACTTGCAACAATCTCTTAAATAAACTTGTTTGTATTAGTTAAGTTTAGTCATCATCAAAACCTAAAGGGCTAACAAATTTGGTTAAAGCTTCTTGTAAACGGAAGGAGATTATTTGAGACCAATAGGCAAAACATGTTTCGGAAGCATTAAATTACGGTGAAATTGAGTTTGGTACATGCTTAAATTAGGAGTTTAGTTTAAGTAGATTAGATGCCACTCGATGGATTTCTCAATTCAAAACAATAATGAGTTTTTTTTTTCTTTTGTATCCCACTATTCTTGATGTACTTAATTATATTGTTTAAAATTCGAGTACTGCTGAAAGATTGAAGTGTGAGTCTACTTCCTTTGCATTTAGAAGGTTTGATTTTGTTCTTGTTGCACAATCAATGATGATAATTTTTTGTATTACAAATTAATTGAACTGATCTTTACAAAGAAGAGAACAAGATATTATGAATACTAGGTCACTTGTTAATGTAACAAAGTAGCAATTGCAAAAGCTTAGAGATCAAGGGTGGATGAATATTTAGAGAAGGTAACAAAGTAGGGATTTACTTATTTGTATGGCATGCTTGTTCTTTGATTCCACAAATTCTTCAACTCTCTCCACTACTCTCTCTACTTATTTTCTCTAATTACTTTCTTTTATTATGCAATTATTCTGTTATTTACCCTTTTTAATTACTCCTCCAATTCAACTTAGATGTCCCTTTTAATTTGGGCACAAATATTAAGAAAATAAGGGGACCACCTAAAATATTAGACCCATGTGCAATATTTGTATTGTTAATGTAAGTGATTATACACTAATTACTACCTCTAGTTTTGTTGATGACAAAAGCAAGTAAACATTTGGAGGGAAATCAAATAATTTAACATTTCATAAGTTTAAAATTACAAAAGCTAAATTGTCATAAATTAAAATTGTATTATTAAAAATACCATAGACGTAAATCACATTAAATAAAATTACCTAAATCATAAATCACATTTGATATTGGTGTTTGTTTCTATTTTTCCACTTCTTCCTCGATTTCTTCAAAAACATTTAATATCATTACTCAGAAGAAAGATAACCATATCACATACGAGAGAAGAGCCCCTTAACATCATAAATAGTGTCATCATGTTCATCATCATAATCTTCTTCATTAGAATCTAGAAATAGATCATCAATATGAGGTAGATCAAGTCCCATATCAAATATAGCCTCGATTTCTTCATCATCAATGTCCATTGTTCTTCCCCAATTCCAAGATGTTTCAACCGAAGAATATGGAGAGGAAATATA